>NW_008825271.1:2304156-2335423 GCF_000699105.1 Pygoscelis adeliae
ACAGGCTCAGGCACTCCCTGCAGCCAGAGACCTGGACAGCTGAGTGCTTGCGTGAGGCCTCCGTCTGGGTCGCCACATTCCTTCTGGCGACGGCTTTCGAACAACAGAGATATTGAAGAACAAACACCCTAATTTTTGTGAACCTCATAACTGGACAACTCCAATGCCAAAATGAGGTCCACATCCCGAGAGGCAGCTACTGGATAGGACCAGGGGCAAAGAAGCTAACAGCGTGGTATATGATTTGGAATTAAATCTGACTGGGAGAAGACCTGGAACTGTATCAGGATCTAGACCAAAGTGGGAATGACTTTGGGAAGCTACTCCTTCAGCTCCATTAGAAATAGCAAATGAAAGCCCAACAGGTAGGATGTGCTGAATGCTAAACTTAATGACTGTCTTCCTAGTGAAAATAATACCCGTGCCTCACAACCAGAGCTACAGTGCATATCCCAGAAAAGTACAGAATATTAGTGCAACTAATGCAGTCTTACACAGTTTGATCACTCATCCAGATATCATCAAGAAATATCACTGAACAACAGAAGGATTTTTTTGCTTGTGTTTTATCCTCAGAAGACACTTTGAATGCCACAGTGGCCCAATAAGGCAAAATAATCAAAGATGCAACAAAGAAATCTATTAGAAATTTGTCCACATAGAAAAAACATGCCATTTGTTCCCATTTATTGCACTCTTGATAACTTTGTGCATAACGAAGAAATGAGTCTTCAGCCCTGACCGGTTCTCAGTTAGATAAGGGATAGAAACCAAACATCTACAGCCTGCAAAATTACTACCAAGGAAAGATCTGACAATTATTGATTGGCTTAAGCAGAATTAAAGAAAAATAGAAACAAGTCATGGACTTCTAATGCACCATAAATAAACTGTAGAAAGAGACAATAACACTTTGTAGGGAATAGATCAAGTTTCACACTTGACGAAACTGCTAAAAGAGCTTTTACAGTTAAAAAAAAAAAAGAATAAAAGGGAAATATTTTGCCTTTTCTTACAGCTTTGGTACTATTTTCAAGAACTTAAGAATCAAAGTCCCATAAGACTACCTATACCTCTAGCAAAGGGCTATATAAGAAAGTCTTAAGATCATCAGTTTTCCACTGAAGAAAATATTATACACATTTCTACACATTATACACATATTAGACATTTTTCCATAGAACTGTAAGGCTGATTTGGAAAAAGGAAGTCAATCAATACATTCCTCAGGAGGCTATAAAGGCTAACATACTATTCACAACAAACAATATAAGAATACTCTTAGAGAACATGACTAGACAGGAACAATTTTAACTGACACTTTTAAAAATATATCCTATTACAGCCAGTCAATCCCTCTCCACTTCCCACAGCAAGGCTGATTCTAGTGGACTTTTAATTCAGCTTATATTCTTCAGACTACTCCAAGGCTGAGCTGATCTATCAAAACTTGCAGTGGAAATCTGGCCTTTTCCCCTGTTCCCATTATTTTGCATCCTGTTCTGACATAACTTTATAGCTACCTTCCACCTCCTCAGTATTCAACGGTATTAGAAAGCAAGCAGGTTCCATCAGTAGAGAAAACTGGAATTAACATCCAGTACCTGGAATTCCCTTTATTAATGAAAGATATAGTATTCAAAAGGGGTGAAGAGACTGAGGAGATAATGTCTTTCAGCACTGCCTCCAAGGTGGTACCCTGTCATTTAACAGATGCTATGCCCCTGGGCAGCTCCCCATTAATCCTGCAGCTGTGGCTGTCTTTGCAGAAACATTAGTCTTCAAGACACCTATGGTGTCCCCCTGCATCTCTGTGGTGCCTTGTGTGATCTTGGGGAAGTCACCTAGTCATTCAAGCATTAAAATGGATAATCCTTTCAGGGTTATTGAAGAGATTTAATGCAATGTCTATATAAGAGCTCTAAAATCTTTAAGTGGCAAACCCTTCTGGAACAAAACAGGCACAGCAAACAGCGGGGACAAATAGCACCAAAAAGAAAAAACTGCCTTATGAATGGAACACAAATTAATTGTGAATTATTTTAGTATAATCTCAAACCCTCAAGTGAGAAAGTTCTGTTGCTAATTGTTAGACCATACATCTGCTGTTTGCTGAGAACATATGGTGCAACTGTAATGAGAACTGCTGACTAAGGGAATACAGCACTTTATTTGGAAAATAAAGCATAACTTGAGAAGCACTTGCATTGTTCATCATTTGCACTAACCACATACAAGTTGCTCTACCACTGAGTATCAGGATCTAGGCATATATTTGCATGGCCCTGTTTTGAACCGTTCACTCTATATCTGTATTTTTTCCTTTCTGAGTATGTAGCTAGGGCCCAAAGTCACTCAACAGACCAAATAATACAGGAGTAAAGAACATATCTCTCTCTTGGGTTAGCTGGCAATAGCGGGCTAACCTCCAGAGAAAATAAATATTTTCAGAATTATCTTTGTTTTGATAAAAATTTTTTTTAAAAGTCTTATGATCTGTCCTGAAAGTCTGTACTGAACTCTACATCCAAAATATGCCCATCAAAAACCTGCTAATTTGTGTGTGCTAACCAATTTGAAATGTATGAATGAGTGTAAATGATTTCATATTTACTTGAACCTCTTATTACTCCAGTCCTCTACCACCACCCATTCTTCAGCATGCAAGACACTCCTGTGTTTATTTGAGCAGATGAATCATCTAATTTGACACAAAAGCAAGTGGACATACTGGACGCTATGGATTAGTCCTACTGTGTTTCGTCTGCTTTCAACAGATAAAAAGGATATTCAGCATCTTACTGCTCCTTTTACTAAGGTTTCTGTTTTCCTTACATTCTTTCAATGAATTACAAAGTACACGTTTTCCTCGTATTCAGCTTTGACAGATTAGCAGTCTGAATTTGTCAAGCACAGGAATCCAGCGTTCCACAGATTTATTGAATGAGGAAGTCATTAGCAGGTCAAAGCTCAAATGCTGGCGTGCCTGTTCAAAGTTATTTTCATTCTTATACAAATACTTCATAGGCATGCAATGCACGTGGCACTTTCACACATTTGCTCCTGTCTGATTTGAGGAAACCGTATGCAAGGAAATATTTGCAATATTCAGGCCAATAGGTTACATTAACTTGTGGTCTCATCTTTATCCATTATGACTGCAGCTTTAAGAATCTCCTTTTATATGGAGGATCTGAAGAAAATTCCAAACAAAAGGCAGACACACCCATGAAACGGACAAGGCAGCCAACTACTCAGGCTTTAAACTTTGCTCAGGAAGACGGCTATTAGAATACAAGGAACAAAATACATAGGGATTTTGAATGGAAAATACAAGGAAAGTGAGGTTTAGGAACAAGGTTACTAAAAATAGAGATGGAGCCAAAGTATCAAAGTATTCCTAAAGATACATAGGAGATATGGTTGGACAGGCAATTCAGATTGTACTGAAAATGTAACTAATTAGAGTATTATAGATAGTATATTATCGCCCAACACAAAACTTTCAGCCCACAGAAATAAAGCATTGCTGGGAATTTCCACACCAAAGACACTGGTAAAAATCCAGAACCTTAACACCAGCCTTTCTGCAGCTGATTTTAAGCTGTTATGTATATGTCTGCACTTGCAATACATGTAACTCCGTTGCTTTAATCCAGACCAGCTGAAGTTACATGGCAATAGCAAATCATCGAGCGCTAATCCTACCTCTGATCAGCCAATGCAGACATGTCATCTGCAATCACTAAAGGTGCTGTGGAAGAATAAACTGTTGTTTGAAAGAAGAGCTGAATATGTTTTTATTTCTTTCTCTTCCCACAACTCCTGCTCTGGCCACCTTCTCTTCAGGCTAGTTTATGCTGTGTAAAGTTTTCAAGCTGGGGACAGCAGCACAAGGCCCACACCTGCAGGGCTGCTCCTGGTCTGGCCCTGACACCTGTCCCTTGCACCAGCAGAACTCTTTTGCACCATGCCCAGTGACCTGCTCCAGAACAACTCCCCAGCTTCAGCCCCTAACATCTAAGAGACCTCCAAAAAGCTTCACAAGTGAATAGCCAGAGTGACAGATATAATCCTCAAGCTCTGACAGACAGAAACAGAAATGAGAGAAGAACCGACCGAATAGCACAAATCTCTGCAGCCTCTGAAGCTGAGACTAATATAAGGCAGCACAGTGAGTTTCTGGAAAGGCAGTAAGTACAGAAGGCAGTTTAGCAAAGCAAAAGCAGCGTCTCCCTTGAGACATTGAAATTTCAGGGCAATGTGGAGTGTGTCCAGGTGATACCAGTATAACCTTACATTAGCAGCTCAGCCTGCTTCTGTGGAGATTATGAAAATACCAGATCTCAGTGTTGTGAACAGGAGTGCTGAAATAAGTAAGGCAGATCAAGTGAAAGACTTAAACAAAACATTATCTAAAAATCTATCTTTTTACACAACTAAGACTGTTTAATAATTTCAAGAGTTGCTGTTGACAGACATAAGTAAAAGGCAATGTTGAATGAGAGAGGGGAAGACTTGTAAGGTTGGCCAGGAATACTTGAGTCATGCCCCCATTTAGGAACGGGATGTACAGGAACACAATACCAAATAGGAAGCATTTCCAATGCAAAAACTAGAAGAGAGGCTGGCAACAATTCCCTGATGCTCTGTTTTGGGCAACATGAACTATTTTGTCTCTTTATTTGTGGGAGGTAGAAACACTTAGGAGAAATAAAATCCCACAGGCAAGCTCCTATTCTGATAGCCTCTCTTTAAATTGCATGGGAAAAGCCAATTGGAAAGTGTAACCCATTAAGCTAGAATTATTAACTTGGTCAGTAAAAAGTCAAAATCAACCCCTACTTCTGAGAATATATGCACCCCCACTATGAGGAAGGAGGAAATATTTAATGTGCCGACAAACATCTAAGCAGAACAGGCCAGGTGCAGTGATGGCACAAAGGTGTGAACAGCAACAATGCTCCTGAGACAGGATGGTCACAGCCATGCCACAAGAAGATAATATCGGAGATCAACAGAAACGACATCAACCTGGCAGGATTGAGCAACAAGGGTCCTATGAAACTTCATCTGTAAACACAGTCTACAATTAACAGTCAGAACTGCCGGAGGCACAACAGGACATACAAGAACAAAGTGTGCAACTCATACCACTTTGTATAAGGAAGGGCAAATTATATCCAGTTATACCTTGCTTGCCCATCTACCCGCATCATTTAAGGTTAACGTGTTGTTATATCACTTCCACTTCAAAAGTCGGGAGAAGCTTTGTTTTGTGCCCACACTTCACAAGTTCAGGCCACTGAACTCCATCTGAAACACAGATGTTAATTATCCAATAGTTTCTTTCTATTACATAGAAGACAATAAAATACACCAACATCTTTTGACCCAAAACCAGCACTTGCTCGTGGAGCAGTGGCTATGACTGCCAGCATATTTGGGATTGAGTCAAAGACCTCAGGAATGAAAAGCATGGATTTCTTCAGAGCAAATCCTTTGGCTGGAGTTTGGTCTGGTGAGCCATGCAGAAATTTAGTTCTTCCACAGATGGAATCTAAAACACACGCTGACAGCTGCAGGTAACTCCCTCACCCTGCCTCACACAGATTCTAAAAATAAAAAGACAATAGCCAAAAAGCTCTCTAATTGCTTGTACTAAATATTCTAAACATGACTTCAACAAATATTAGTGTTTGGATATAGAGGGAAGCAAATGCAAAACAGACAGTAAATGAATCAAAGGTGCCAAGGTTTTGTCTAGACCAGAGCTGAGCATCACATTTCGCAGCAAGCCCTCTGGAAAGCCTGTACTGGTGCAAGAGCCAGAGAAGAGACTCTGGATGCACAATTTGCCTCATCAAAGAAATTCGCATTGCCAATCACTGAGTGCTGAAAATAAGACTCACCATCTCTTTAGAACTAGGATCCAAGCACAGCAGAGAGCAACAGGAAGAAAATGCAGGCCAAAATGATAAAAAGCCCAGTTCCAAACTGGAAGCATGGAAAGCAGAAAAAAGTGAGGCTAAAGGTCATAAGGGGGATTGAAGAGAAGAGAGAAGGGCAAGAATACATCCTTATCAACTGGACATTAATAATTTTTGCTATTTTTCTTCTAGTTTTATTTCAGCCACCTTCTCTACCATAGATCAGCAAAAGAAAATGAGCAACTGGGAACAGAGTGCAAGGGAAAATAATCTGGAATTTGAATCCATTAAGTTTGAAAAGTAAGATGCGACAGCCAAACTGGTTTCATAAATTAAGAACCTTCCCAGCCTCATGGATCATCATCGAGATCCCAAAATGAACGTTTTAAAATAACTGAGATATTTTAGCCAGAAGTACTGAAAGAAATTGAGAGACACCTATTCTTGCATTTTTCTTGCTGTGATCCAGCATGAAAGCATGAGAAATTTTGTCCACCACATTACCACAGTGGCTTGTCTGCTGATTAAGTGACAAAAGAAGTGGGTTTCTGCAACATCTTTGGTGCTGGTTTTATTGGTAAGCTTTAAATAGCACCCATCACAGTACCACAACCATCAATACATGACAAACACAGAAACGGTAAGAAAATTGTACAGCAGTTGTCAGTAAGTGGTTTTAGGGCACAGCGTAGCTTTTACTTTCATGTCTCTATCTGAACTGTAATTTTGGTGATATCAGTATCAAAGCACTAGAAATGACTGACTGCTATCAAATTGAACTGTGCAGGCTCACACACTCCCTAGCACCTAAAAATCAATACTGTTATTTAGGTTAGTAACAACGAACTGCATACAGTGCTCCTAGGCTAGACTCCAGGGGTAAACACTGTTTTCCCACTGGCTTTTGTAACAGCATAAAAATGGTTGCAAGTCAAAGGTAGCTCACTGATACTTCAGAGGTGGTTCTTCGGAAGGTTTCTCAACAACTTGATCTGAAGAAGCAGCTGTCTACAGGAAGCCTACGGCTTCAGGCCTTAAATCTTTATTAAGCATTTTCCTGTCATTTTTCCCCCAAAATGAACGTTAGCAGGAGAGGACGTCCAGTAGCATCAAAAGCAGATACTGGCATTTGTCTTAATTTATAACATAAAAGAACAGAGACTTTGCATTATTAGACATTACAGCCATGCTTATGAATCCACCTGCAAAAACCAACTTCCTCCTTCCATTTCTAAGAAAGCCAAAGAAATTGAACTATATTTCAGTTAGTACTTAATTGCTTACTTTCAGGAAAAAAATATAATTTTGCTCACTTTTACAAATGTAGCAAAGCTAATTAAAACCCTATAATTAACAAATACCAAATAAAACTGATTTTTTTTTTAATATTGGTGAAGACTTCTTTATTTTTCCTGAAACTACACCACTTGAAAAATAAAACTGAAGTTTATTTTTTACATGACTGTTTACCCAAAGTATTCTCATAATGTCATGGATCAATGCTTGAAGAACACTATACGTTTCAGTAGCACTGAAGCGATCAATATATTTGGCTGAACAGCCATCAGAAGGGCTGTTCTTTTTAAGAAGATTAGCTCCTTGAAAACACATAAACACTATCATGACTGTTATTTCAAATGTCCCGTTTACTACACAAAATTATTCTAAAAAGGTATTTTTTCATTCCATATTGAAAGTATGTTTTAAAAATAATAGGCAAACACAGATGATGGTTTGGGTTTTTTTTTTAGCAGCAATCTTTTCTATCTTTTTCCTACTCTGAAAGTCTTGTTGCAGATGAGACTGATAGTTAAAGCTCAATTAGATCAATTCTTAGATGGACAATGACAAGAGAGGTTTCATCACTAACCCAAAATGAAATATTTTTAGAAACAAAGAAATATAATAGCTAATAATCACATATATAAATGCTAGTTGTTCATGTATTCATTTTTAAGTGCTAGCAAATGTAATTCTTAAATATCCACGCTAAGACGTCTGGTTTGGCATTATCAGGTTTTGTACTGGCAATGTGTTCACGACCCAGAAAAAAAGTCCAAATATCAGCTGTTACTAGAGACTGAAAATAACTGTGGTCTACCTACAGTAATCAGTGCAACCCAGTGCCCACTTCTGGATGGCAGCTTACCTGGGAAAGGATTTGTTCCCCAGATGAACTTTCAGCACTGGACATGCGATGCCAGTTCAAGGCCCTTGCTCTCACCAAGTCCAACTTCATGAACTATTTTCTATAGTCTAAAGTAAACAAGTTGGAAAAAATCTTTAGCTTTTGACACAGCAGAATGGAAAATGGACAGACCTTGAAAAATTGGGTACCACTGGTACATCAGTCTTCCACACTATGTGGGCAAGTATTGCTATGAAGACTTTGCCACTATAACCTATGAATTACCAAAATACCAGTGCTTCAAAGTAAAGTTTGGCTTAAAGATCTTTTTAACAAAAAAGAACCATTACCATTTTTAACACTGCTAATTCTTCCTCAATTGCCTAGAATAACACAGGCTTTTATCTAGTCTAAGAATGAAATGTTTTTTCTTTCAAAGAAGCAGAGATAACTACAAATGTGTTAAGACATACTTTCAGCAGCAGGGCATGCAGCCATAATGATAGGAAAACACCGTTTCATACATTAGCATCTGCTGTTCTCAGTGAACGCATTGGCAAGTCGCCCTTGAACGGCATTACACCACATTTCCACTCAGAAAGGGATTTTTGTGAGCCTGGCTTCGACAGCTGACACAGCAGCTCAACAAACTTGGGTGCTACCTTATTATTACAGGTTCTGCTAGAATCACTGTAATTAAGGAACTGTCAGCACTTCCATTATGAATTCTTTTCCAAGGGTTAATAATTGAGCTGTAAAATTTGCTTTGGGATGGGATTTTGCATCTCGGTGTGAATGCCTTTTTCAGTGCAAGAAAAAAAAGGGTCTGTGATTTTACTCTCTTCTCTGAATATAAACAATTATTAATGCTTAAAAACGCCTGAAAGCATTCTGAAATACAGTGCCTATAACAATAGAGCAGCACTTTCAGAGATTTTAAAGAAAATAATTAAATATGAATCTCTTGTTGTGGTTCTGTGGACATAACATGGACAAGAGATTTATGAAACGTGGAGTCAGTTCCTGCCAGCGGAGTCTCTTGTGACTTTAGGCAGGTAACTAAGTGTCCCTGTGTTTCGCCTTCCCTGTCTCTGGAAGGAGGGTAATTGGCGTAATGATCTACACATGAAATGGACTCACTGAAACCTAGGGAATATGCTGTGTAACTGACATGTCCTTTTTAATATAATATGCGACTGTTGACCCTTGCACATCTGCAGACTCTATATGCTTCACATGCACATAGATGCTGTGCGTATAAGAAGTCAGGCCACCTACAGACATTCAATGTCAGCTTCATAAATATACCTGTCCCACATAATCAATGAGGGCTAATATCAAAGTCAGATCCTGATTACACCTGAATGTTGGAGGCTTAATAGCGGGAGTCTACAGAACTTAATACGCATATTACAATAGCCTAACCATTTGTTAGTACCCAGATAACTCCACCAGGAAATCTTTCTAAGCTGTTTAATCAAACATTAAAAAAAAAAATGTGAACAAGGCTTTTGTTTACACCAAGATTTTCAAATTTACCACTGTTGGTATTAACTTTTGCCACTTCCCTATGTATACCTGATCAGAAATCCATGTTATAAAAACTGATCTTTTTAAATTCTAGGGAACTTTTTTGCCTCTCAAAAGCAGAATCCCCCATACACGTAAGGTAAACCGACAACAGAACAGCTCTTGGAAGTCATACAATTAGAAAGATTGCCCTACTATCAAAACTCTGAACAAATTAACTGTCCTAGGCAGTATTCATAGGTATACTTCTTCCCTGAGGGTTTTTAAACAGAAAGACTCACATGAAGATACCTGAAGCCTGATGCTGTAGTCATGCCGTCAACAGAATCTCAGGGCAGTTTGTGAACAGAGATATTGCAGTTACCAGTCTCTTCAACACTGCATTTACTCTGCTTGACCTCATTCAGTCATTGAGGATTGTGGTATCACTATTCATGGCATAATATTGACCAGAACAAAGAATAGTTATATCTGTATAGGGAAAATGAGCTTTGAGCTTTAATCCTCTGATACTACATTCACAATCACTTAATACTTGCGATGCCTCTTCTCTAAGAGTATAATAGTACCAAAGGAAAGAAGAGGGGAAAAAAATGAAAAAGGGAAAAAAAATGAAAAAGGAAAAAAGAAGAGGCTGCTCCATAAGTACTTAAGGCACAAGGCTAAATGACAGCAGAATCATAGAATCATTAAGGTTGGAAAAGACCTCTATGGCCATCGAGTCCAACCGTCAACCCAACACCACCATGCCCACTAAACCACGTCCCTAAGCGCCTCATCTACACGTCTTTTAAATACGTCCAGGGATGGTGACTCAACCACTTCCCTGGGCAGCCTCTTCCAATGTTTAACTACTCCTTCAGCAAAGAAATTTTTCCTCATGTCCAATCTAAACCTCCCCTGGTGCAAACTAAGGCCACTTCCTCTCATCCTATCACTTTGTTACTTGGGAGAAGAGACCGACACCCACCTCGCTACAAACTCCTGTCAGGTAGTTGTAGAGAGCGAGAAGGTCTCCCCTCAGCCTCCTTTTCTCCAGGCTAAACAACCCCAGCTCCCTCAGCCGCTCCTCATAAGACTTGTGCTCTAGATCCTTCCCAGCTTCATTGCCCTTCTCTGGACATGCTCCAGCACCTCAGTGTCTTTCCTGTAGTGAGGGGCCCAAAACTGAACACAGTATTCGAGGTGCGGCCTCACCAGGGCCGAGTACAGGGGCACGATCACTTCCCTACTCCTGCTGGCCACACTATTTCTGATACAGGCCAGGATGCCGTTGGCCTTCTTAGCCGCCTGGGCACACTGCCGGCTCATGTTCAGCCGGCTGTCAACCAGCACCCCCAGGTCCTTTTCCGCCAGGCAGCTTTCCAGCCACTCTTCCCCAAGTCTGTAGCACTGCATAGCAGAAATCAGAACAGGTGAAATAGTTGAAATTAACACTTCATTGTACCAGTACCACTTACAACATATATACATTCTCACTTCAGATAAAAATACTACTTGCCTATAACTATAGCTTCAGGAAAAACAAAAAAAATTGCCTTTTAATCACTACTAGAATTACATTATTCCTTCAAATAAATCCAAACAAGCAAAAAAAACCCCAACAAAAAAATAATTCCTTGTTTTACTCCAGGTAAGTGTAAAGATAAAACACACACGTAAGTACTCCTTCCCACCACATAACAGGATCTGAAAATCCAAATTCCTGGCACTCCTCAGAAGCCTGGAACCACAGGAGGCAGACAGGGGAACCACCAGGTGGTATGACAGTTAGGGATGCTTTAATACCTAAAACACCCGTTTTCCCTTACATCTCTACTTTCTCATAACAGAGAACAACTACAAAAAAGAAAGTCTCACCTATGCCATTGTTTGCAACAAAAACCTACCATAGGTTTAAGTATTTTATGAGTAGAGATCAACTTGAAACTAAATCCACAACAGAGTCTGGTTTTAGAACGCTATGTTAAACTGATAATAAGATGACCACCACCTATCTTTCAGGAAAGACCTGAAGGTCCTTCTTTCTGTTCTCTTTTGACTGAAATGCCAAGTGTTTCAATAAAGTCTTGTTAATGTTAATATACCACTCCATCGCTACATGATGAAGAATCCTGCACTTAGCAGATCGTGTGAACTATATTGCAGAACCTGGGAAGCCGTTACCTTGTTTGAGCCTCTTTTGCACTTTTACCCAACTATCCAAGAAAAACGGGAAGTGCGGCTCCCAAAGGTCTTGTCCACATGGAGCCAGTGTCACCACACTGTCCCTCCCTCTACTTGGCTCTAAAGCAGAGTTAGCTTACAGAGTTTACCAAACACTAGATTTAATATTATAGTAAAACAAGATGACCCAGCAATTTCCGGGAACAAACCAAAGCCTCATGTTTTACAACTGAATTCAGATTCAGCTGACATACAGAATGAACTTTGCAAGCAATAAAGAACCTCCAATAGACTATTACAAAAAAACCACACTTAGAAAAACTGCACAAGGCCAAAGGAATACATTTTATTACAATTTTAAACAGTGTTTCAAGGGGAGATAAAGTAAAAAAAAAAAAAGGGGGGGGCAAAACCAACCAAACCCAAATGACAATACTCAAACCTCAAAGTGCTATTTTACAAACTACTTTGTAAAATCATCATCCATTCAAGGACTTCTCAGAATTTTTTCATCCAAATATCCTGGGTGTTTTGTAGGTGTTATCTAAGCCACACACCCACCTTACAGATAATGACATTACAGAAGGATAAATTGAGACAAAGGATAGAAGGTTCTCACTGACGGTCAAAATGTGTCAAAGTTAAAAGCAGTTTTCCACATTGGAATTTGGGGGGAAATTTCACAAACTTGCAAATTTTTAGAATCAAATTCATTCATTGTTAAAAATAAAAGTAAAACTTCAACAGCTGTGTGTACGTGTCTATATGTGGATCTCGTAAGTTAAATTTGCTTCTTGTACAGCAAAGTACATGAAGATCTTGATTTTTCAGTATTTTCTTTCTTCTAAAAGCTAGGAAAAAGCTTGCTGAGTCTTATTCAGGGAGTGCAAAGTTCAGACAGCTCATTTAGTCCGTTACAAGCCTCACTACCAAATTACAACTGCAGTTTGAATGAAGGAATGGGTCAATATGTACTGCTTAGCCACTTCCATAGGCAAATAAAAGAAGAGGTCTATCTCCCTGAAATCAATATTGATAAAGAAGATCCATACTGGCAAAGAGAGTTAATACACTGGATTTAACCAGGTGAAAAATTACTATATCTTCATTTTTTACCTGAAAGAAACCAATTATTTGCAGAATGAGTTGCCTGTAATTGGCATTAGTCAGCTGCTAAATTTTGCGTGCTGCCTCACTCTCTCAGTAATACGTAGATGCGTTTACTGAATACTTTTTTAAAAAAGTGATAACTACTCAACTGTTCCAAAGAAGCCAATTTCCTAAAGCAAAATCTTATTCTACTTCAAATAAGAAAAAGAGCAAACCACCTCGAAGTGTTATTGTCAATACTGCAATATAATACCCATTCAAGTTACAAAATCTTGTAAAACAGGGAAACAACTTTTGAACCACATGGCCTTCCTTACCTGTATTTCTCTTAAGCAAGTTGTCTGTCATAAGATTTACTACAGAATTTAGTGAAATAGGACAGTATATGAAGAAATAAATTAGTGTAGCTGGAATCTAAAAAGAGTGTCATGGAAAAAAAACATTCCTAGAAGCAGAGTTTTAAATTTAAACATAATTAAATAAGTAAGTGAAGCAGCAGGGTATGGAAAGTTATGCTGCTGCATTTCTGGTCCACACAAATTGGTGTGCACACTTAATTATTTAGGTTTGGGTTTGTTTTTTTGTTTGGGTTTTTGTTTTTGTTTTTGTTTTTTTTTACAGTCAAAACCAGTGTTTCTTGAACAAGTTCCACCAACTATGGTCTCTTTATGGCCACGCTAAGGCAAACAGGCTAAGAACTGTTCATCCGGCTTTCAGCTCCAGCCGTTCAAAGGTGCTTCTGGGTGGTGCCAGATACGTTTGTAGAAATTAAAGAGTAAGCATCAGAAGCACAGTCATCAATCACAAGACAGCAAGCAAAAACAGCAGAGGTAGCAGGAGAGGTTACAGCTAAGAATCCTACAAGAACCCTGAGGAAAAGAAGAGGATTGAGGAAAAAAAGAGGAAGAAAGATAAGAGAAAATAAGTTTTGAAGACAAAAATGGACTTAGAGAGAGGAGAGGGAGGATTATTAGAAGAGACAAAGACTATCGCATTTGAGAGGGGGAAAAAACCTTACTGCTAATAGAGAGGTGCAGAGGCAGAATTTTGTTTTCCTCACTATATTTTTGGAAGCTCAGCTATCTCCAATCCTCCTCCTTTTGGCTGCCTATGCACAGATCCCAGAACTTACATGGAGCTCGCACAAGTTTAACTGAATATTGCACTTTTATATCTGTACAGATTAGACCAAAGAAACAAAGCCTGATTCACTTTCTAAAACCCACAGCAATTAGATCAATTTTAGGGGCACAGAAGGCATTATTAAAACATTAGTAAAACAGCATAACCTCACTCCATAGTTCCATATCATCCACCTCCTTTCTTTTTCACCTGCCACATATGCCCATTCCTTCTCCTCCATCCCAAGCCCGCATCCTCACAGCCCATTAATTTTAATTAGTCTTTCATTCCTGTGCCCTTAAATTCCATATTCTAAGTGGTCTTCTGATCACAATTTTTCCACCAGCGATTGCTTCGCTGTGTAGGCTGTAATTCTTTAAAGTAAAAACGGATCAAGTAAAATCCTTTTTTAAAAACCTGTCCACTGCCTAACAGGGAAAACGGCAAGCACTGCTCACCTCACAGACCCTCCACCTTGTTCAACACCTGTAAGAGTTCACCCATGCTCAGTGGTGAGCTTCCTACCCCTTCCCTCTTGCTTTTCATGCATCTTTCCTGGCAAATGCAGTTGTCCTCCAGGTGTAACTAATCAGGTAACAGAAGGCGGCAGGCAGGCAGAAAGGTCTTAGGACAGGGTGAAGCAAAGCCGGCCCTTGGCAAGGTTACAATAATCTCCGATCCGACTCCCAGGGACAGGGAAAACCCAGGCTGCGGTTTCCCTCTCTGCGTGATTCCTAGCAGAGATATGAACCAAGGACTGATTCCCAGGCAGTACCTCACTGACAGCATGTGAAGATCCTGGGCACTCTCCCCAGCAGTCCCTCCTGTCGAAGCAATTCCATTTTGTACCAAATACATACATACGCACTCAGCAAGAGAACAGAAAGAGAAAGCTGTCCCCCTGAAGCGAGTGATCCCAGAGTTACCTACCTCACAAAAGTCAATCAGAACACCTGAGGGAGAAGATAAGTATCAACAGTCCTACCTTTTCCTGCAAACTGCAGGGAACCTTAAATCTTTTATTTTTATTGAAAAACGTCTAAATTTCAGAATAAAACAAATTGATTTTGTGTCTTAACAAAACAGTTTTTAAGCTAAATAAGTTTATTTCAGTCTGCCGCATATTGAAGCGATAATCGTTGTTGGCTGAGCCATCTTTTTTTTTTTAATTTGTTTTGTAGTTCAGCCTCCAAACTAAATATCAATTAAATTTCACCCCTCAGACTTCTTGTTTTAGTACCTTAGTACAACTCCTACAGCTCTCAAGGGTTAAGACATCTAGAAGCCAAAGGTCAATTGTTTGTTGAAAGCCCCACCTGTGTAACAGCAGCACATTAGACTTTTTTTTTTTTTGGCTCTGACTTAAGTATTTTTGGAAGAAGCACATTTTACAATAAATGAAAAGTTAGAACAGACATATATGATGCACAGAAGCATAAGGAAGTATAAGCAACATTGCCGCACCAAATAGTAACAGAAGCAATTCCACCTCATTCTTAAAACCTCACAATCCTCTTATCCAATCTTTAAAATACACAATGCTCATTATACAATACATAAGCACTGTCAACATTCATAAAAATACACACATTAGATTCTAAACACATATACTAAACACACTCCTATTAAAACAACATCGCTATCCCACAGGCTGGGATAAAGCACCCTTTTTACTGCAAAGATGTTTTCTAAAAGGGAGCAAAAAACTTAAAGTGGAAAGGGTCATGTGACATTTTTGCATGCAATTATACTTTTTGAAGTCAACAGGCTCCAATACGGAGAGCGATAGGTGTTCATCTAAAAAAAGTTAATCGTAAGTTAGATCCATATGTACTTAGAATGATACTTAGATTAGCAAAACTGTGTGCTGTACACATACTAAAGAAACAGAAAACAATCCTTGCTCTTTTCCACTTTTCAGTACAAAGTATCACTTATTGTACATGTATCCATGAAGCCGGTTCTAATGAATTATGGCATTAAGGCGAGTTAAATCAATAGAAGAGCCTGGCGCCAGGAGAGTTTCAATACACATATGTACAAATTCACTTTCCTACCCTTTCTAAATAAACCTGGTGTTGAAATACACCTTTATATTAATCCAGCAGATATTGCACTGACAACTACTGAAATCATGAACTAGACTGACAGATCAGAACTGCTGTATCATTTCCTAAGTCTTCAAATAGATCACAGTGCATTTGTACTCCCACTACGTGTTTCCTAATGCAAATAAATGTGTAAAGATCTGCCTGTGAGGCAGTGTGGACCTCACATTCATCAGCTACACTGTCCATTCAAAATGAAGTTACACATATTAGCTAATACTTGAACACAAATAGAAATCTACTCCAGGGAGCTCCCAATTCTGGCTAAAGTGTAATGCTTTTGAAATCTGGTCACTAGAACAGGGACCCAGAGTTCTCCCAATTCAGGAATTACTGTATTTCCACAGATGGAAACCACTTTTAATCTTTACTTGGAGATTTTGTTTGCTGAACTTACGTGGCAGCTGCAGCTTTGAGTTGCGATAAAACTGCAGGTAGCAGAAGCATAAGTCACCTCCTTCCTAGATATATTCACAAAAGCTGGAAACAAAGATTTTTCACACATCAATAAGCAGGAAATACATGTTGTTAAGCGTATCACTTTAATCCATTAGTAAAGGAGTCACTTTAGTGTTTGTTTAATGAGTAACATAGGAATCATTCTCGTGCTAAAAACATGATGTTAAGGGTTTTGCCTGTCCATTTGTGGACGTATTTTCCAAAACCTATTTTCCCCCATGTCTTGTAAAGCATTTTTCTGGATGCAAGGATGGAACAAGTTTTAATTTGGAATCTGTAATAAGATTCAAACAAGAGACACTGACTATCATTTGTCAATTAACATTTATCATAACAAATCATAATGCAGCTGTGTTTCAGAGAGAAAGCATTTCCATGGATGAGATGAGAGGTAGCAATTTCAATGAAAAAAAAATTAATAAGCATCATCATCAAGCTCAATGCATTCTCCGAGAATGCAATTAGAATGATCTCAACATACAATAGGTCTGAACTATTGAACTGTAATTAGCAAAACCCTTTTCAAATGTGCTGTATGGACAGAAAAAGATACAGAATGCATACCAGATTTAGAAATGGACAGTGTAGCTGTGCTTAGCAAAGTACTAAATTAACTGGAAAAATACATGAGCTAGCTCAAGGGCTTGTTTACTAAGTGTTAAATACGTTTTATACATCTTCACTGGGTTGTTGAAACAAGAGTCCTCAAACAAAGAAAAGGGAATTCTACCTGGCAGCAATGCACTGGCCACACAGAAGAACAGTTATGTGCTTGGCAATGCCCTAAAACACAAAAGCACAGGTCAGACAAGCCCTGAGGTCTTAAAAAAGGAAGTTCACATGGAGCCTCACATTCCCCTGCTGTAATCCTTCACACAAGGCCAGCTGAGGGAGGGGGGTTAAAGACCAGGACTTAGGAGTGCAGTCCAGTCTGGAATTGCAGAGGGAGTCAGAACAACATCTGGAGCAGGGGGTGTAACCTGCATCCTAATCAATTTACACTACTTAGCAGGTATACCAGCGTATTCTGCACCAGCTGGAAATTCCTCCTGGCTGTCACACTGCTGTCCAGACACACTGCTTTCCATTAAGAAAGCTTATCAGTCATAAATGTGTGTGCCTCAATAATATTCAAAAAGTAAAGGAATAGTGATTGCAGACCAGATCTAGTAGTATGAGTCTGTTCCTTGTTTTCAGTACTGAAAGAAATACATTAATCATTTTTCTTTTTTTTTTTCTTTTTAAATATTTCCTTTCTTAACAGTGGAAATAGAATACAACATTTATTTTCTTTTTTGTTTGTTTATTTTCAGGCCTGCCAAATCCCCCAGCAAACGGTTGCGAGACACTTCAACCCATCCTGCCACCGCAAACGGGCTCTGGCCTCCTCTCCCACCCAGCCGGCTCTCACTGCCCTCATATCCTTTCCTGCTGGCATGGGTGCTATTAGGGCACAGAATAAATCAAATCAGAGAACTTAACTAGTTGAAAACTAACCAGAAAAAAGCAAAGTGAATTCTCCACAGGCTTAGTTATGATGGAGCTATGGTGAGGGACAGCCACACAATGCTAATGCCTGGGACAAAGACGACAGCAGGATCATCCCTCTGGTGGCAGCGTGGACGTCTGAGGAATTTAAGTAACTGAGCATGGCTGCAACATGTAAGAACCCCTAACAGTCAAAAATAAAGTGGCAGCACACTGTCTTGTTATAATTTTGCTCAGTTTAGTTTTAAAACGTCTCAAATGGTCTGTTCATCTTCACCCTCTAGGGGATGACTTAAGTAAGGCTTTGTCAAAAGCACTAAAGATCAATATTCTTTGCTGCTAATTTACTACCCTTATGAAAAGCATCCCTGTCCATCTTTACACACTGTGTCGAAGAAAGATTTTTGTAACAAAATGAGTAATACTAGTGTTAGAAATAATCAGCGTATGCTATGGCTGAAAAGCTGCTCATTACTTCTCCAACTGTGAGCCTAAGAAAAGCTCATTCACCTATTTGGCTCCAGAGAATGCCCAAAGATATGCAAAACTATATGCTAATATATGGATATGTTGCATTCTATCCAGGAAACACCTGTGTACATGCAAGGGAACTCTACCATTTCCGCAGAGTTTCAAACAAATTATTTCTTCCTTCCTTTCAGACCGAATAGCTAAAACTTGTTCTTTTGTGAAATGAGTGAAGGATAACATTAGAACCTTTACACGTTCCCAAATTTTTGCAGGAAGCTCTCACGCTGCTCCCACCATCTCTTTCCTATAACCACAAGGCTACACAAAGACCTTTCTCTCCTTCCCATGCATTCTGCAGCAGGGAGATTTTTGCAAGCTAATCTGTGCTGTTTTGTAAACTGAAATTCTCTGCACAGGGGAAGGCTGCCCTGTCACCACTAATTGCATTCCAGATACAATAACTGCACAGCCAGCACTAGCCAAACCTAGGATACACAGATCCTTGCACTTATCAAGCATGATAATTTGAGTGGCTGTCAAATCTTATCCTACATTTACCTTACACCCTCAATAGCACTGTGAGTAGTTCCAAGGGGGGAAGACTTCATAAAATTTCACATCATTTCCTATTTAGGCTAGTATCTGCTCATGCTACCTCGAAAGAACAGTATTTATCCCCTTAAACACAGTGCTGAGAACCAATGTATGAGGCTTTGTGATACTTACTACAAGCCTTCCATCCTCTAGGGATGAACATGGAAGGAATTTGCATCTTCCAGGTCTGATTTTGTGACTCACTTCTTGTGCTTCCTCTACAGGAAGGGACTAAAGAACCGACCAGAGCAGTTCTGCTCCCAGGATTTGAAAGAAAAAAGTATGATGTTTAATGCTTTGATATAATTTGATAGAAAAAGTAAATTTCTGGAAAGCTATTAGGGAAATGAATTCTTCTTTCGCCTCTAATTTTAAAGTGTCCATAGCATTCATTTTTACATCTTGAAACAGTAATTTCCATTAGTCAGAATGGATAAAGAAACTGGTTTAGTACATGATACCTGGTAGTTTTCCAAAACAATCACCTTTGTGCTCCAGGGAAATCAGCTCTCTAGATAAAAAGGGACACCGCAAAGAAAAGCGGCATTTTGTTATATATGTTCTGAAAAAAAAAAAAAAAGAAAAACACACACCTCCACTTTTTTCACCTGTTTTCTTCCCTCCTTCCCCAGCTTCCACTGCACTTTGATAACAGATGCATTTGATGAATTATGTGCTGGCTCTGGGTTTAAAGCACAAATGAAGGCAATTTTCTCAAGGGCCATTTGCCAGAGCAAGTCACGGGGGGGGGGGGACACAGCCAAAGCTCTCAACAAAGCTTCATCTCCCCTTGGCTCATGCTGAGGATGGCAGGAAGATAGCACAAGAAAGATCTGTTTCAAACAGAGATGTTGGGAAGCTTTTATCACATTACTGTTGGAAGTATGGCAAAAAGGCTCCAAAATTGCAGAAAAATATTCTGAGGATAGATCTTTCTCTTTTGGTCTATTTGCACTGCTGTAATAAGACTTCCCTATACCTTTACTGAATCTTTAAGGATAATCAGTATAAGCACATTTCCATTTACTGTTTTGAATACTTATTTTCAGAATATTTTCAATAAATCAGAACAGAACCAAAACAAGGCCAATTCCGAGCCCTAGGACCATCTCTTAAAAGCTTTGCCTTGTTTTTTTTGCCATGTTTTTCACTATTTTTTTTCTTTTTTATTCTAGATCTATGATTTTAGAGCTTCTACTGCAATTGCTTGAAGAAAAAAAAGTTACAGAAATTCTACCACATTTTTTTTTTGTCTTAGAAATGCTCCAATATTCAACAGTATTTTGTTTACAACTAGTGCAATATGAAGTAACAATACAGGACTCCCAACCATCATCATCTAATATGTACTAGAAAAGAAGTCCCCAAGACAAGATGCCTCTGTTAAATAGGTATAAGAGCAGATGCCAAGAGAGATGTTAAAGAGCACAAGCTTACCTCCATGCAAAGAAACAAATTAGGAGCATCAGCTCATTTTCTGCTGGCCACTGAAAAGCTGACAGGTCGTGCCAACTACAGGTTGCTGTTCATGAAACTTTAAATAAATAAATATACCCAAATCCAACAGTTGTGTACAAATAGCTGTCTGAACTAAACATTTAATTTGGTTCTGGAAGCACTACAGCTTATTATCGGCGTGCTGGATCCTACGTCCTCTGACCTAGCCTCTCCTCTCTCTCTCTCACACTGACACACAGGCACCCATGCTAGGTTTCCATTAAAAGGTAAGATTCTTATAAGTATTTCTTCTGGCATGTTCAATCCTGTTTACAAGCTACTTTTTATAGCTCTCATTAAGACGACAGAAGTTTATTACATTTGAAGCCATTTTCCTTTGAACACAGAATGCAGAAAGGCACCAGTTGTCAGAATATTGAAATAAGGCCCACGAATGCCTTTGAAAATACGCATCAATTGAGTGTTTTATATAGTAGATGAACAATACTCCACCTCTGAGACACCCACTTGGTATAGAAAAGCTGTATCTACTGTGACAGTGCCTTTAATTTTAACATTTACCTTCTTTCTGAAGGCAGGTTAGTAGCCCCACGACTAAAGTGCCTGTTGCGAAGGCATTTTTTGTGAAGTTGGAAACTGAGAGTCGGTTTAACCCCACCAAAGCATTACAGGGAATTGGAGGATCTTGCTTTCAAACACGTCTTTCACTTGTATCGAGACATTTCAGTGAAAAAAATATTATAGTGATGCTTGAGAAGCCTGGTGCTTCCACCGACTGGCTATCAAATTTGTATCGTTAGCTACACTTGATCAACCCCCACACCTCAGTGTATTGTACCAAACAGAACTGACATCGTTTGATGCAAATGCTTCTTGAGAGGGAAAGAATCCCACAAAGGAATGGGTTTGGCGTTACAAGGCAATGAACTGAATATTTAACACAAGCTGGGCTCTGCAGGGGGAATGTTTTAACAGCTACCTTGCTAGTACCTCTCTCCTTTGTAAACTAGGACCCTAGCTTTCTCTTATCTCAGTGTTGAAACACAATGCAGCTAAACGGCAACAACTGTAGCTGATTTTTATTGATTCTGCACCATTCACCATCGCATCTCTATGTTCAGACTGCATTTTAAATATGCATTTGATACATCTTTGTGATTGATTTGGAGCACTAAACAGAAAGCTAGAAGGTCACAAATTGACATTCGGTTTTCACTCATTCTTAAGAAGCTGAGAAAATGCATCTGAAGAAAAGGCAACCTAATGTAATAGACACAGCTTTAAACTAAATGAATATGAGAAAAATAACTCAGAAATAGATTCCAGTAAGGGGATTACAAATCACTCTCAATTGCGTTTCGATAGTTCTCTCAATCTCAATACTGGCTACATATGCTTACAGATGTGATCTGATACACCACTTCAAGGAGGGGACAGATGCCCTCAGGGTACAAACATTCACACCGAGTATAATTCGGGCTTTATCAGAATCTAGCTATTGCTCTGTGAAGGTCCGATCCTGCACTGTATGCAGAATATGCTTGTAGAAGGTGGACTCATCTCACTGCTTGTCTCTGCAGTACAGTTCAGAGGCCTTACATAGCATACTTACACAAGGGTAAGAGAGATTAAAAACATCCATGAGAGCGCAAACACTTGTTAAACAACTCGTAAAAATGGGCTAAACTCAAGACACAATACTAGGATATGATCACCCAGTTTGATTTAATTAAATCTGCTATTCATCAACTTTTTATGCAAGCAATATCTGTACTAGTGCACAGTAATAGTAAACTGGGAATTCCAAATTTTTATTTTGTTATAGATTAGCTGTTAATAAGAATACTATGCATTATGTTGAGAACCGCCATACAGTCCTCCCAGTAACTATTAGAAATTCTATAAATGGTAAGATCCAGAAAATTTTCTTATAAATTGTGGGACTCTCAAAAAAAAAAAAAGGAAAAAAGACTCACTTGAAAAAAAGATGCCAGCTTTTCAAAACTCTGCCATCTCCAGACAAAAAGCAGAAAAAAGCCTGCACACTTTTCATCCTCCCTGCCAGCCCACGGTTTTCGCTTTTAGAGTTGCCACAGAGAGAATCAGTGAGACACCCGAGTGATTTTGCAATGCATTCTTTCTCCTGATTTTTTTCAAGATTTCCCTAGTAGCTCTAGCACATATTTAGTATTTCTAAGCAAATACATCTTTAGTGAGTGCAATGAGATGCACGTACAACAGCTTGAACTTTACACTTGCAAACACAAGTGTATGTGGATGAGTAAGCACGAGACACTATAATTACCTGTCAGTCCCTGTTCCGTCTTCACAGACTGGCATAAAATCAGGAGCATTCTATACAGTTGAATCTTATCTGGACTGACTAGTTTTGCAAATAATGAACAGAAAAGAATATTCCACAGACACGGGATGAAAATTTCCATTTACCTTACTCAAAGCAATGCATCTCAAAGTCAAAACATGATTATTTACAGAAAATACCTGTTCCCAAGAAAATACTAGTGTTTTAAATCTGAAGACAGAAAGGACTGCTAATCTGCCTTCACTCCTATAAAAAAACATATTTTTCATTTCAACCTAAAATAATTGGTTTTCAAGTAACAGATGAAAACATCCACAAAACTGTTTTTCAAAAAAATAACAGATTCCATCAAAACTTTCTGCAAAACATCACTGCAGCCCAAGCCTATACCCTGTTTCCTGATCCGATCTAGCAGACTATAGTCATTTAAAAGAATTGTGTAACATGCTGTCCTTCAAAACAAAACTGGTGTTTGTAGTATCAAAAATGGATACCTATAAATCAAACAGCATGCCAACTTTGTTTTAATGGTCTCCTACTAATCCATGTTTATGTATTAAGTATCTTAAGTACACACTTGTAATGCTACAAGCGACAGAGAATAATGGTTAAGTGTGACATTGAATATTATCAGTAGGCAACTTTTAAGCAGGAGCATCTAAGTTTGTAGGCATAATTTTGCGAGCTTTGTTGTCTTAGAGCTTACATACATGCACAGTGAGATCAAGGATATTTTTGTCACTGCTTCAAATGCTAAGCGTGCCGTCTCCAGTGTTACTAGGTCACTAATAATCCAATTCAGACGGTTTTGTGAACTTTTAAAAGTTGCTTTTACGAACACGTAGGAAGCACTGCACCGAAAGCGTGCCAGCTCAAGCCTGAGCTGTAAGTGAAGCCAAGCAAAAGCTGTGCTGAGCTGGAAGGGGCGTGATGCCTTACTGAGCACTGACTGCCAGGTGAAGCCCCACTCCCAAGCTGCAGGGGTCTTCTCTCAGCTCCGAGGATACTACAGGTCACTGCCATGCTGTTCTCCAAGCTCTCAGGCTCTTTTCCAGCATTATACACCTCGTTTTTTTGGTGTAAAGTATCTCGCAGATTGGAAGGAAGCAAAGAATAAAGCCAGAGCCTGTGCAGTCTATAGTTAGATCAATATTCTCAATAAGACAGAGACTTCAAACCAAGAATGCCACTAATTTTGCAGATTTGTGCTTCTGACAATAGGACAGCTCCTAAAATCAGTCATTCAGACACTGCAAGTATTTTTATCTCCAGATATATGTATGTATTATCCTCTGAAGGGACAAAGTCTTCAAAGTCCACTGAGCTCGCTAGCTTAGCATCATGCAAATTATTCTAAGAATATTTTATTTATGTTTGCCTCTACTATAAACCCAAGTATTCCCAGGAAAGAGTTATAGTCCATTAAAATATTTTTCTATTTTATGTCTTTTCTGACAAGCCACACTTGTCAACTGAATGTACCACTCTGATTTATATATTTGATTTTACTTTCATTATGGGATTATAAAGAGATATAACTCCATATTTCAAACGGACTACATAGCCTTCTGAACATTTTCTCATTGAATACCATCGTCCAATCTCAGCCAAAGTGTCTCTGGCCATTCTGTTGCTCTCCACGGCACATTTCTTTTGCTGTTTGATCAAGAGCACTAAGAATATGCTAATGCAAAAGACAGGAGCAACAGACAGTATGAACACTGTCAACTTGGGACTAATTTTTAACATTTCTTATTTCATATGAAAACCACTGAAGCAAGGAGTTCTAAGAATGTATTTTTACATTTCAGTATGTTTTGTTTTCAGCCTAGTGAGCAATTCTTTTGTTACACCAAAATAACTGAATCAAGATGCATATATGCTTAACTTGAGTAACTTTGTGATCTTACTGCAGCAACCTTTGGGCTCCCTTCCCAGGCCTGGCCAGCTGAACACTGCCTTCCTGTTTCCCGTTGTGTCCTATCAGGCTGCATGCAAGTCCCAAGGGCTAGGAACTTTCTTGCTTGTACTTTACGAAGTGTAGAACAATCTGAAATAAACTATTAGCAAATGCCTGACACTGAGGTGACCTCTTATTTAAAAACAAAAACAAAAAAACCCAACAAACCAACAACAACAAAACATGTCCCCCTTAACTGGGAGTTATAGAAAGACTGAAAAAAAGATTACGATAAACAGAGGTGGGATCCTTTGAGGAAGTGAACGTGCTGACCCTGATCCAACAAAGCACTTCGCCAATGATTAACTTCAAGTACACAAAGTGATCCTACGCAACTCACTAGAACTATTAAAAAAATCTGCTTAACTGTCAGCTGGGGAGAAAGCCTGACTGCTTGCAATTATCCTTGCAGTTTGTACAAATTCTGCTGGTCAGTGATGGAGATCCAAAAGCACTACTTCCCCTATACACTGTAAATGTTACCATTTTAATGTGTTAGTAAGTCAGACGAACCCAAACACTTCTACACACATCCTTAAAACCCGCACACTAGAGAAGTTTTACTCAAGTCAGTCAACTAATTACTTTATATAAAAACAAAAGCATGCATATAATACTTTCAAAAAGTGTCCTGACCATTACTCCCTCTCAATTGCAAAACATCCAAAAATTAAATACGTGTCACAGACAGCATTAAGACTATTTTTGCAGAGACACAATCACATATTCCTTACAACTAAGTTCTTTTTGCCCCCTTGTCATAATAAATATTTTCAAGCATGTAGCACAATACTGTATTTTATTATCCCATCTCGAATGAGATATTCAAAAGCATCTGGAGCTTGTTACTTTCAATGACAACATAAATGCACTAACATTAAGGAATTTTGAAAGCACCATTTTATAGTGATTGCAATATTTGCTGACTATCACCAATGTTTTATGGAACAGTTTTTCTAAAATGAAAAGGAAAGGCTTAGTGTCACGATACTGAATTTCAGGTGGTTTTCAGCCATATAATGCAAATATATATTATTAATGAAGCTGGGTAGAGGAGTTCCACCATATCTGACTTAAGAGAGCATATTATGAGTCTAGCTTCCCTAAGCTCCCTCTATGAAGAATGGTGAGCTCCATCAGGGAAGTAATCCAATTTAGATGTCCTGAATTGCTTTACAGAGAAGCCTCTCTGTCTCCACTGACCATAGAGGAAAAACAGACTTCTAACATAAGAATCCAAGTTACATGACAGAAGTTAGGTGATGTGGATGCTTCTTCCCCTCAGAAATGCACATCTTTAAAATCAAAACCCATTTTGAAATACGACTACTTACTACTTTATTCACGAAGCTGAAGACACATCTTGAAAAGATACATCCCTACATTGCATCTCACCTTTCCTGAAGAAGAAACCAACTGGTGTAGGCATGTCGCAATCCCCTGCTGATAATCAGTGCCAACAGGATCTGCAGCAATTGCAGGTACACAGTTCTGCGCTGTAACACACTGTAATAACTCAAGGGACCGGTTCACTCACTGGCTTGTATGCCAAGATGGCAGTTGTTGCATAAAACCCTGCTTTCTCTTCCAAGCAGGTAACCCAAACAAGTTTTCTGCTACGCACACTCATCTTTCACTAGTAACATTAGCAGAAATGCCGTTCTCACCCATTCCTCACTTCACACCAACCCAGACACACAGCAGAGATGACAAGAAGCCCCCTCTTTCCCACAAACTTTCTGTCTGAAGTTGCACTTTATTTTAGTTCAATAAAGCTAAAACACCAACAGCAAACTCACTGCCATTGTTCTCCTGGCTGAAAAGTATGAAAATCACTTTATGTATGTCACTTTATGTATATGTACACTTTATGTACTTAAGTATGAAAAACGTTGTAGTTGTCATAAAGCATCATAGCCCAAGAGAGGTGGAAGCTCGTAACCTGCATTTACTGACACAGGAGATTAGGAAGGCTTACGGAGAGGACATTATTTCCTGTTCAACTATTCCCAAATTGTTCTTTATCTGCAATGCTACACAGAGATCATTTTAGAAATCTTACGACTATGGCTCACCGTATCTTAAGGGTAGCAGGAAATACTTGGGAAGTTTCCTGAAGCATATCAGGGGGCTAAACCCAGAAAATTAACCTGTTTGGCCATATTAAGCTTAGTTGGCATTAGGCTAACCACCTGTCCTTCACCAACAGGAAAAATGAAAACACACTAAAATGTTAAAAAATTAAATCCATACTCACCATTTTGCCAAAATGTAACAAAATACAATATAGCCCATTGCATAAAAGTTTGTAATTGTTGCCCACACACACAAAGAAAAGCATTTTAAATAAGGTTATCAAAATAAAACATTTCTCCTGCCAAAACATTTCAATTAACAACATTACAATTACCAAATAGAAGGAAATAGAATTCCCTGGTAGAAAACTGTAAGGCTTCCTTTCAGAGGCTGTTTCTGTGTAAATAACACACACAGAACTTCACACCAATTTTCAAGCAACAATTTAACTTAATTTTTTTTCATTTATTTTAAAGAAAAACACAACAGCAGATACTTTAGGAGAAAAAGAAAAGGAAAGGGTTATCACCCTATTTTGATTTCACCCAAAGCCTTTCTTTAGATCTTCACCCGAAGATCTTTAACCGAGATCTTTCAAACCCTTGTTCTTGCCTCCCTTACTGTAACTTGCATGTTTCATCATAATTGATTCTGATCTAACTGGTGCTAGCCAGAGTTGTTACTAGCTGTACCCATTTCCTAGAAGGCAGTTTGTTTCTCCACAAGCGACAATTCCTTCAAGCTCAATTCAGATATCATATGAGCCACTACAAGGCAGGCAGGCTTCCTTCCTGCCCATGAACTTGTATAGCATTACAGTTTTTACTGTTCGAACGCTAAGCTGTTTCCAAGTGTGGCAACCATGCAGTAATATTAATCTCTGATCAGGTCAGAAGAGAAGCGAACTCTCTAGCCCCTGTGCCATCAATATCATTTCCAAGGGATGAGCACTTTCACATAGAAAGCTTAGTAACCATGCTCACCAAATTCCAAATAACCTGTTGATAGGCATCTCCTGCACACGCCTTCAGCTAAGATACTGGATTTACTCTTCTTTATTGAAAAAGATTTGGTGTAAACAAAAAGCACACCATCACCTATTCCAATAAATAACAGAAGTTCTACTTGGTATTTTTCCAACATTAATAGCATAGCTGCAATAGTAAAAGATGTTTCCGATGCAAAAAATACATACTTAGAAGTTACACCTAGCACAACACAAATACACCTGTGTTTTGTTCTTTCCAAAGCTATGAAATACTTTTGATAAAGTAACTTCACTATTCTTCCTGGATGAATCAGTCAGTTTCTCCCTTCCTGAGGAGGCATAAGGAGCTTGAACGCCTTTTGAATTTTTAAAGGTTTTTTTTTAATCATTATTTCCAACAAGATTTCATAAAGAGAAAAAAAAGTGCAACTGTTTATATTATCGGAGGACTGATGTGTACCAATGCAGCCACACTCAAAACTAAGCATTCCTTCCATCTTCTATGCCTCTAATCTAAGCAATCAGATTTAAAAGGTCTCTGCAATTTCAAAGACTTAGGTAAAAATCCTTCCCGAAACCCCTGTTTCTGTGCGTTGTTCCTGACATTTCACAATGGCACCAGACAAGCTACATACTCTCCAAGAGATCAATCACAGCTACATAAGGAGTCATTTACTGCGTCCCATAACAGACCACTAGACCAATTTCAGAACATGAGAATTACAGTAACCTCCAGTATGAAAAAGGAGTTAGATATTCAATTAGATCAGGGGATTGTTCTTTGCTCTGCAGATTGAGGTTGAGAAGGGAGAAGGGCGAAGGGAATCCCTGTTATTGGCAGGCTTAAGGCATCTGCACATCCCTAGCTTTTGTGACCATTTTTTTTGTGACTACAGGATCGAAAAAGGTGGAAGAATGGGGAGGGGGGAAAACTAAGTCCCTCTACAATCCTCTACCAATTTTTTTGTAAAATGAAACAAAAAAAAGCTATGCACGGTTTTTCCATTAAATGTGTACAGCATGGAGCTTATCTTAGTCACACACCAAGCCTCCTTGAAGTATCTGTTGATCAGGACAGTAAGTGATGTTAAGTAGATGCCTGTAGCCCCACTACATTAAATGGTTAAGACAGATGTACTGCTCCGATCAGAGCAATAGCCCACAGAAGTCAGGGTATTGTACTCACTAAAACATCTCAGCCTAAGCAGGTTCCAATTTTCCAGTTAAATATACAATGAGGGATAAAGTTCAACTCTAAATGGCTTGAGACAAAACACAGGTGGAGTTTTTTGGTTGTTGTTTTGCTTTGTTTTAGTAAGAAACCCATGTTTCATTTTACCACAAAGACAATATACAGTAAACAATAATTCAATACTTCCTATATTCCTTCACCTCCCTGTTAATTAGGGAAATATAGAAGAAAAAAAGGAAATAGATTTGCAACAAAATGTGGGGAAAAAAGTAGCAATGTAATATAAAGAGGGAAACAGACTATGAGAACAAATATTTTGAGCAACAAGGTTTGAGGTTAACAGCTCCCCCCTCAGCGTTAAAAATCTAACTATAATGAAATCTTCTATTACTCAGACTGGTTATCAGAGTATAGTACATTTCAGCACGTACTCAGCTGCTGAATCAGTGTGTTTGAGCATCAGCTAATAATCTCTCAAAAAATGTGGTACCTTCTGTTCAATATTCGTTCATAAAGTCCAGATCAACAGAGAACATACTTGAAATTGCAGCCAGTCCTGAATAAACACATTCTAAGAAGCTGATTTTCTTCGTTTCCTAGTTGACTGTATCTGGCTCACGTACTCTGCCTTCTTCTCTCACATCACTAATTGACTGCAAATTTTATTATAAAAAGCATGCTAAATAAACAAACAAGAAACATTTTACTCACTTTTAAATTCAATTTTTATTCCATGTTTCCTTGCGTGTACTCTTTCAGTACAGATTAAAGCTGTTCAGCTCTGATTAGCTCTTACAATAGTCTCAGTATGGCAGTTCTACACATCTTTTCCCAAAAGCTTACCAGATTCTCTCTATCGGGGTATCCATCTGTACTGATATGGAGATTACGAGTTCCTAATCCACTTCTACATTCTCTAACTCATATGAAGCTGCTCCTATTACTTTACCCTAATAATGTTTTTGCCAATAGAGTCGGGCATAGCACTTTATCTCCCCGTGGTGCTGTACCAACCCTCATGTAACACCTCTGCGTCGCAAGCATCTCATTGGTATAGATGAAGTGATGCAACATTCACTACGTAAGTTGAGATCACTGAACTTTTAAGTCCACTATCTTTCTTTTTACAAAGATGATTCGACTGTAAGAAAGCCTTTTTATCCCTTTAATGCCACTAGCTCTTGCGCTGTTCTAAAGCAAGTAGAGGAGGGAAGCAGCACCACAAGTCCCTACTGCAATCAGCTTATAGAGCAAAGCATGATAACCTTTATCTTAGCATGCACAACTACTAATGCTGTTATGGGTTATTAAATTATCTGGCCCTGTTAGAATCCAACTCCAACATTTAACTCTCTGACCTCCAGCAGGAGGTCTGCAGTGACATTTCCTGATAGAATACATGCCACAATTTAAATTGCAAAAATTGCTTGGGTATACAGTGTTTATGTTCAATGCTTCCACGAAGAATGTTCCAATACAGATGAAAAACACCTATCTCAGCATTATACTGATAGTAACATCCAGATGGCTAGAAAAAAAACAGGTTGTTCCTATCACTCATGTTTCTATATTTGTTCAATTTTGATTATTTAACATGGATTTCAACATCCTTAATAAAGCCAAACATCTTTCAGTTCAATGGTTTCTAGTCTTTTTCTTTTATTCAACTAATTGGATAATCATCTGTTTGGATATAAACATAGAATAACCCTACTGTCCTTGGCAGAGTTACTGCAGGCTCATACTCGCCTAAATTTGAGATAAAAGTTTTACCCATTATCAGGCTTCCCACTAGCTGAGCTGTTCCAAGTGACCATGATTGACCAGTGATCAACACCATGCCTACTTAGATACTGGAAAGCATAACTTTATTTGCATATGTAATAGCCCAAGCATGTTTTTTGAGATCTCTAATACTCTACTATTCTGAAATCATAGAATCATAGAATCATAGATTTTTCCTTACATCCAATCTAAACCTCCCCTGGCGCAACTTGAGGCCATTTCCTCTCGTCCTATCGACAGTTACTTGGGAGAAGAGACCAACACCCACCTCGCTACAGCCTCCTTTCAGGTGGTTGTAGAGAGCAATGAGGTCTCCCCTCAGCCTCCTTTTCTCCAGGCTAAACAACCCCAGCTCCCTCAGCCGCTCCTCATCAGACTT
>NW_008825271.1:2336674-2340775 GCF_000699105.1 Pygoscelis adeliae
GCCAGCTCCCTCAGCACTCTCGGGTGGATCCCATCCGGCCCCATAGACTTGTGAGCATCCAGGTGGCGTAGCAGGTCGTTGACCGCTTCCTCTTGGATTATGGGGGGTTCATCCTGCTCACCGTCCCTGTTTTCCAGCTCAGGGCGCCGAGTACCCTGAGGATAACTGGTCTGACTGCTAAAGACTGAGGCAAAGAAGGCATTAAGTACCTCAGCCTTTTCCTCATCCTCGGTGACAATGTTCCCCCCTGCATCCAATAAAGGATGGAGATTCTCCCTGGCAAAATATATTTTTTTAGGCTGCACAGATGTCTTAATCTCTGAAAAGCTGCTAGGGCTACTGTTCACAACACTAATTTGATAATTTTTAGAAAAATTGTACAAATCAGACCTGATAGTCAGATAATTAAAAACCTTGGGCTTGTAATTAAGAGATCTCAGCATCATGTCCCTTTTTTTAAGATTCCTGTTGGCTAATATGGAAATTCACCTTTCTTAATAAGCATCAATCAGGACCTCACATTTTCAAAAAACTTCAGACTTCCTGCTCTGATCACATCATTTACCTGATTTACCATTCCTGCAAGATCTAAGCTGCCAAGAAAAGAAAGAAAATCCTATATTTCCAAGCTAAGTTTCTCAGTATGAGTAGATAGAAAACAAACCAGAGTTGTTTCTCCGTATCAAGAAAAGACTAAAAGTATAGGCCTATGTGTGATACTGAATTGCTAGTATTCATATAAACAAACAATGCATTAACTTAGCAATCTAAATACCAACTTAAGAACTTCACCACTGATCAGTTCAGATAAAACGTTCAGATAACATAAAACGTTCAGATAAACAAGTGTCACCAGAAACAGTGGAATGAGACACAAGAACAAGAGTGGAATTGCTGCCTACTGAGTGACGAACTGGGTGTTTAATTACTCCTATTCAGAGCGGTCTTTTACAAAAAGCTGTATTAGCTGCTTCAATCCTATTTCCCCCCAAAATTCCTAAACATTAGTATATACTATCATAGAGAAAGCTGCACACACAAAAATGGAGAGGACTTGAAAAGCAGTGGAGAGCATAATTAAGCAAAGATGTGTACTAAAATTAAAATCTAAACGACAAAGTGAGCTTTTACTTACAACTCATCTGTGCATATACATTAGCTTTCCAGTTGGTTATGATTTTTACTATGACAAGGTGCCTCTAACAAGAAATATTCATCCATTCATAGCTGCCTCTTGAAGTAAGAGCACAAATAGACCAACACTGAAGATATTCTATGCTGATTATGCTGTTAGGGTCTAGTTGTCTTTTTTTAATTAAAAAAAAAAATCCCTCTGCCATTTAAGGGTAATCAATATGCTGCACATAATGATCAAAATCTGTAATTCCATGGGATTTTAGCACATTCATACATGCTTTACAACACAGTGATTTATGTTCCCAGCTCTCATTTCTTGAGGGGTGCCAAGGATTGCAGATACTTGGTCCATTACTAGCTGTAAAGGCTAGAATTTGGAATTAATCAAAAACTGTGTTCGATTTTATGGAGAAGACAATGTTGATGACTACAGTATTTAATGACAACATCCTATCCAAATATTTTGTTAAATTTCAACTTTCAGGGTTTTAGCAAATCTCAAAAGTGCAAGGAATAAAAGCAATGCCTGTGTAGGAGTCACATCTGCAACTCCTCCTGGAGCCCTTGCCACTCTTTGCTGTGCAAGGCAGGACACTGGATTAAATAGGCCACGGACTGATCTATTTCAGCCGTATCTGTGTTCTTACTTTGCAAAATGCCTAATAGAAAGTGCAAACCTTAACTAAGATGTGCAGCGAAAGACAGCAAAGAGAGGCAATAACATATTGGACTGATTATTCTTAGCTAACAAAGATAATGAAAAAATAATTACCATCTCAGCTGAGTCCATTTGACTTCTCAGGAAATAATAATTTATCATAATCGTCAGCTAATCAAGATTCTGCTTCTGGAAGGTCAAAAAATTGACTTCAAATAAAAAGCAAAGCAAATTTTTTTTAATGTTTAAATGCCGATATCATTTCTCAAAACTGTAGCAGACATTGCTCTACAAAAACCTAATACCAGGTAAAAAAAAGTCTGACACATTTGAACATGAATCTTCTTTCCCAATTTCATCTGCCTTTTTCCTCCTTTCTTGACACCTTCTTCCCTTTCCTATTTGATTTTTCAACTCCAAGCCCCTGTGGGATCACTGGAAATGACATCCTGTTCTCCTTGAACAGGATGGGGCAAGACGCACAAAGAAAAGCGCACTCGAACCTGGCAAGCTGCAGTCCCAGGCAACTATTGCAGAAGCTCAGATGGCTGCAGGAGCCCAGAGCACACATTACAATCATACCTCACCAAGGGCAGAGGAGCACAACACTAAAGCTAAGCCTATAATTGGCAGCTGGAGGTGAGGAAAACCTGTAACAGCAGCAGTCCCGATTTTGACGTACCAGTGAAAGAGAGTACTGGAAAGAAGTGTTTCAGTGCTTCTGAAGAGCTCAGGAGGAACATAGTTTAATGTGCTTGGTAACAAATCTCGCATTTAAACAGATTTGTGCCAGTTTCTCTGCTGGCAAAAATCAACGCAGGTCTGCTGAAGTGCACGGAGCAATGGTGATGGGTGTGGTCTGAGACAGTATATTTTGCTGTTTGTACTCAGCTAGCTTACTTGGCCATTGCTAATCAATCTGCTAATGAAATTAAACAACAATTATAGCAATCATTTTTCTACACAAATTCCCAGGTGTATGCACTATCTTACTGTGAACCCAATTCGACATGCATGGATATTGGCTTTTCCTTTCCTCTGACTTAAGCATGGGATGTGAAATATATTGCACCTCTTGAGTCCTGTAATCTTGTTCTTTTTCATAATTCAAGGCATTTCTGCTTTCCATATTAAGACAATATTATTCATTCACTTAAGGAGAAGCTATTTCCAATTCTGTCTTCTCTGAGCTTTAATTTTTTTATACATCTGCAAAATGGAGAGATGCCATCTTCATTAGACTCCTCAAGATCACTATTTGGAAGGTACCCCACAGATGCTAATCAATCCTAGTTTGAGGCATACTAAGAGAATACAGCTATACTAGCTGTTTTCCAGTGAAAACCTCAGTAGGCCTAAAAGTATATAGGAGGCAGAACTTCATGGTTCTGAGGAGGTTCATGGTTGTCAGAGGAGAGATTCATTAAGAAACGCGCAGGGGGAACGCCTCAAGATAAGAGCTATCAAGAGGGAAGGATGATGAAAGGCGGCTGGCACTTCTGACAATAGTCTTTACAACAGGAAATAACGAGGTGTAGCAAGACGCACTCTGCTCTCCTGGCCTGGCTGTCCCCACTGCTCCCACCCACATTCTGCACTGTGCAGCTTTTTCAACCTCAGAAAAAAATTAATATTTGTAAAGTGCCTTTGGAAAGGTCAAGCACTGTGTAAGCACTAAATGTTATTGCTATGGTAAAGAGATAGAAAAGGTTTTAAAGTAGTTGAAAAACATATACTAGTAGTTTTAATAAAGCATTATATAGTCTTATAGCAGAACAGATATTCGTTCTTAAGTTTTAATCCACCTTACTTTTACTTATAACACAGGGAAAAATAAATTTAAAAAAAGAAAAACCAAAGAAATTTAAGCCAATTTTTAAGATCATCACTACTGCAGAAATCTCTTGACAAAAACAACATTTAGTCCAACGGATCACACAACAATTTTCACCAGGCAGGAGCAAACACCTTTATCATAGAAATCATGTATGCAAAAGGATGGAAGCTTATGTAAATATGTACGTTTTACACAGCATATATGCACAAACACAGCGTACGTTATGTTTGCTCAGAAATTTTTTCAGAAAAAAAAAAGAGAAGCAAAACAACATTCACTGTCAGACCATCCATCTGATACTGGTGCTGTTGCCTTTTCTCTAAAAGCCTCTCCTGGTCCCCAGCCGAACAGGTTCACTCCAAAGAGCTACAGCTGTCCAGCTGTCATATGGCAAAAGGAGCATCATTCAAGGTCAGCAGCCCTCCTGTCAGCCTCTAACACACTGTCAAGATCCTGGCACACAACCTGC
>NW_008825271.1:2340836-2353250 GCF_000699105.1 Pygoscelis adeliae
ACACCGGATTTCTCCATTCCCTCCTCACAGGCCCCTACTGCTGTCCCTCTCTACCTGTATCACTCATCGCTCACATTTTTCCATGAGGGCACATTTCCATTTCTGATGCAGGCACCACCAACATCCTGAGGACCCCTCTTATCTTTTGCTACAACCAAAACTGGAACATGGTATTGAAGCAGTTGATCCAAACCAGCCAGGAATTCATCTACCACAGTTGACTGGGCAGAAACAAGGACAGTCCTTAGAACAGGGCACCCCCAAATCCTTCAGTCACCAAAATGCTTACAACCAGCCTCGGTCAGCAACCAGTGCTCCCACTCTAGCCTGTTACTGTAACATGGCACCCCAGTAGTTTTAGCTGATGCACAAAGGCCTTTGAACATGCCCTTTATTAGATATCCTAGATATCTAAGGTTCAGCTTCGGCCACAGATGCTGTATTTTGTGGTTTCATTTTTATCATATTTCATTAGCATAGATTAAGTATTAAATAACATTTTTAATAAAGAAATAAACATGGGGAGGGGCTTTACGCCTCAAAGTCATTACAATATTGAACTTCCCACTATGGCATTAGCTGTGTATGTCTGCTGAGTCTTTAATCATATTTTGAAGAACAAGAAATCACAGACATGGAAACCACATGAAAGAAATGGCCTCAATCCAAAAGGAAATAATGTATCATCCTAAACTATATAAACTCAGTAGTTTAATCATAGCTTGTCTAATTATACCTTATGACACTACTCTACGATACTGTAGTATAAAATCAACTCTCTCATATATATACACACACAAAACCTGTATTAAAAAAGCATTATGCCTGTGCTATACACAAGAAAGTCAGAAGTTCACAGTCAGCCAAAAAACATGCCATATGTCCTCCATACACTTCACCCCATGAAATGCTACCACAACAATCTTCTGAAGCATCCAGCTGCGGTAAAGTGAGGCGACACCGTACAATACGCCTCAACTATCTACAAACTTTTTTCGGTTTGTTTTCCTCTTGAAATGTTGATGTGTTTGAATATAACTCTTGGCATTAAGATTTCTTTAGACAAGTACATTTCCAAGACAGACAGACAGAAAGAATAGCATACACCAAAGTCCTAAAAATACGGAGAATCATGGTGGAAGTAAATGAGAGAAACCTGGTTAAATTAGGGTCTTTGTACTGGACAGCTCAGGCAAAAGACTGGTAAAGCTCACTTTCACTTTCTGTGGGTTAAAGTTTACGGGTAAGGTATTTAGATATCCACTAGAGTCCAAGGAAATGTCATTATGGAAACGTGTTCATAGCAGTTTCAAGCCATGCACTGACTGCATAAAGTGTCTTATAAAACTCCAGATCAGCATCGAACCCCCATAGAAATACTGAGCCAATACACTAAGGTACAGGAAAGTATAAATATTTCCCCCTTTAATCTCCAGATGACAATGGGCTTTATTAAACAGATGCCACCCATCTTTCATTTCAGTTAGCTGAAAGAACCAATTAGATGCACGTTTTCATAATGAAAATGTGAATTCAATGTGAAGCTTTGTCTAACAAAACTGGCGTACAGCAAAGCCTAAGCAGAATTAAGCCATGGTCTCTGAGGGCTCCTTCTGGCACAGACTGCTAACGTAGGATGGGGAGTGACTGTAACTGCATGCGTCCACAGACGTAAAAAGCAAAAGGCCAGCAGATAACAAGGAAAGCAGCTGCACGTCGTAGCTGAGGGGTGGGGGGAAGAAACATAAGTTTCTGGTTAGCAAAATCCATAATCACTCAATTTCTGAGTTAGAAAAATGCCTGATCTTTTCCATTCAGTATTCTCAAGAAAGCAAGACTTTAAGTGTACTCTTACACAACAGAATTGCAAGCTTTTAGAAAACCCACTTGCGCTAGCAGAAGCAGCCTACCATGAGAGCTGTGAACACTGGCTAGCCATGTGGACCATCCAGAGGTGGTCCATCCAGGATGGCCTGTGGGCCATACCAGGCACATGGGACACTTCCATCTGGCCCGTCACCTGGAGGAGAAGCAGAACAGCTGCTCAAGCAGTGATTGCAGACCTAGCAGCTGAACACCTCCTCTTGAACACAGGCTGGCATACAACATAGATGCCACTTCTGCAGTGGCCTGGGGGATGATATTTGCTGCCAAGGATGGAGGGAAGCACTTTTCAGATCCTGGATCCCACTTTTACCCCAAAAACTTGACCCATCCTGTCCCTTAGGCCATATCAAAATAAGTTCCTCCAAACAGATTTTAAGACAAATTTAATTCAATATATAGGCTTACAGAAAACAGTCTTCTATGAGAAAATGAACTGTATCCATATTTATGTTTTTTAAGTCCCATGGAAACCAATTAAATTAATTAACCTCTCTCCATCAACTTTCTTATTAAGTCTGTCCTAATGTGCAAAAACATGAAGGCGGAAGAGGCTAGACCATTTTCCTGCTCTAAGCTGTAAAAAAAATAAAAATTAATGGACAGAGTAATCAGCATGAGCAGTGAAAAATGCTTCCATATTAAAAATATTTTAGTGTTAAACAGAAGATACCTGGACTGCGGACTCTTTGAAAATAATCACTTTTTAAATCCATCCATTACAGTCTTAAAATAAAATTTACCATGTGATAGTGTGCATCCCAGGAATAACTCTATTATTCTCAGATTTTAGGGATGGATTAACCCTGAAGCTTCAGACCTCCTATATAACAGTCTACACAAATTAGTTCCCTCATATTTAGATTCCAGATTTTATAGAAGCTCTTCTTGTACTTCCAACTACTAATTATAACTAAACGCCACCCTATTTCAAGAAGCTTCCTCTTACCTGCACTTGCATTTCCATATTTCTATTTATCAAGTTCCTTCCCCCCCGCCCCCAGTTAACTCAAACAAGCAGACCTTTTTTAACCCCTCAGGGTAAAACATTTTCTGATTCTTGAATAAGCTTCCCTCATTTTCTTTAAACCCTCCACAAGCTGACATCATATTTTTCAATGTAAGACACCAAACTGACTCATTCCAGCAAGCAGTCTCACTAATGAAATACAGAGCAGGAAAAACACCTCCTTTATTTCTGCTCAGTACTCGCCCCGTGCAGAGACATATTGTAGCCTCACCCCCTGTATGAAGTGGGGATTGGTTACCCACTACTTCAGTAAGTCACTGTTTTTCTAATATAGTTTAAGGGTGACCTAAATCTTTGCTTCCTATTCATGCGATGTTTCATTCAGCTTATTAAAATGAACCCTGTACAAGTGAGTTCATCTTATATGCAGCACAGATCACTTTGAAATTGAATTCCTCTTATTATGTATACACTAACAACCTTTTTGTTCATCTAGAATCTGAAAGTTTAAGAACTGATTTTTAGAAGAAGGGATGTTAGTCACGGCCACAGTGCTTTTCACACCATGATCTGTTAAGGGGTCAAACTGTGACACACACATGCTATATAAGAAAGTAGGGGAGATCAGATTTAAAACACAAATTCCTCAGAGAGAGGATTTTTTCTTCCCATGAACAGAGTTGAGAGGCTAAAATACCATTAACTATGAGAAATCTAATGTTAATCTGGTCACGTTACAGAATCTGAAATTAATTCAGCTGCCAAAAAATTGTTGCCATCATTTGATACACAGAAAACAAGATCTCCCTTGTTTGGCCACATGGGACAGTGGATTATCGAAGTTCAAAAAACAAAAAGAAGATCAGCAGCATTCCCCTAGCTCACAGAATAAGATTGTCAGCTCATGCAATTTGCATTATCTTGGGCACTGCGGGCATAACTAGCTCTTGCAGACTTTCAGTTCTTCATTTCCACAATTGTAAACACTTTTAATTTGAGGACGCTTTGTGAATGCAGAACTTGAATCTGGCGTGGCCATTCCTAAGATTCAGCCAGCCCGCACACTTGCCTCAGGCATGAGCAAAACCTTATGTCCAGGAAGAACATAAGATACTGCCCCTCAAAATATTCTTCCCGTGTCCTACCATTTTCATGTCAGAATTTCTGCATACTTGGTAAGTCATTGGATTTCCCTTCCATAAACTTGTCCTGCATTCCCTTGAAAACATACAGACTTTTAACCTTCACCACACACTTTGGCATGAAGCTTCAAGTTTACATACCCATTGCACGAAGAGCATGTTAGAAAATACTTTTTTTTTTTTAAACTGGCTACACCTAATTTCATTTGTCATAGCCAATGACAACCAGTGAACACAGATAATATGTTTTAAGCATAAAAAACAACTTTCAAATATTATTTTTGACTCTATTTTTCACATCACAACTGATCTAGAGAATGTATACATTGGGGAGGCAAAAATCCTTTAAACCAAAAATCTTTAAAACTTGATAATTACGTTTTCGGAAAGCACTCATTCCTTCCATCAAGTTGTGTGAATAATTCAAATTAAGTACAGCCTTCTCTCTTAAATCCACAACTTTATTTTAAGGGATCTCCACCATGAAATTTAAAATCTTTTAGGTATCTATGCCTTACTGTACCCAAGCAGTGACATCACCAATTTCACGTCTTGAATTAATACTTCATTTCAATACAGCCTAAGGGAGGGAAATAACAGCATACCTGAAACCTCTATCATGAACCAAAAAAATTAGAAAGAAAAATCCAAAGAAGCGAGAGTTGCTGAAATGGTGTTTTAAATACACTTTAAATATTTAAAATATTTTAATAAATTATTCATTGAATATTTAAAAATACAGGGATTAGTTCTCAGATTTTGTATCTGTAGATTATTTTCTTGATCTCCATCACTCACATGGTCTGTGCTTTCTAGGGAAGTGTGTTGAAACCACAGTAACCACAGCAGCCTGAATTACTTATGGATTTAGGGAGAGATTAACCCAGCTTTTCAGTAATGATAGTATTTTCTCAAAAGCCCATGGAGGTCACAACTAGATTTAATGACATATTGTTTATTACATCCAGGACATTGACAAAACGTGATTTAGATGAATGAAGTACTTCAGCATGGAAAACTTTGTTGTGAATTGTGCGCCTTACTCAGCTCTTCAAAAGACGACAGCCTGTTCCTCCACAGCAATCACAAGTAACCATATTCCTTTCAACTACACTAACTCATACACACCATAAAGTAGGCCAGGAGCTGCCAGAAAGCTATTGTCTTGCTAGAAGTATATGCCATCCCCTCCTCCTGTGGTTTCAAATCTAGCAAGATCTCCCCAACAGATAGAAACAGTGAAGTGTCAGATGAGGATAAAGGACGAGCGCATTCCAGAAAGCTAACTAAAGAGTACAGTCATTTACATGGTAGGGGTTTGGAGATACAGTCAGGTAACAAGGTATGCAGGGTAAAACCAGCCCATAAGCACTAAGATCCCCAGGATGAATGAGCTGGAAAGCACACAGTTTCTCTTGCTGGAATAGACCTAGAAGACCTGTTCCTTGTGAAAATCTCGCTGCGCAAGCTGTTGTTTCAGGTACAGTATAAAAAGAAGGTCCCAAATCCAAAGCTGCTAGGCTAAGCAACCGAAGCAAAGGATCTGAGGATCCGCATTGTTCGGGTGAAAGAGAAGACCCACATGCTGCTCCATTTGTACAGACAGAGCCCAAAAGAGAGACAGAAGGTAAAAACAGCATAAAAGGCTGCAATACAGGGGGAGCCTGTCAAGCTGCTCACAGTATATCCTTACGGTGAACGAAGAGTAAGTACCAGGACAGATGGCAGAAACTTTTAAAGCCTACTACCGGTGGCTTTTTTTCTTTTGTAATCGGATGTAGCTGTAGAGATTAGCACAACATAGTAAACAGTTTGAGGATTACACTGAAATTCATCTCTGTGTGTATCTACTCCTAGACAAATAAACAAATACAAAATATATTCTGTTTCATCTCCAGCCAGGATATGATTTCAATTTCCATCAAATCTGACCTCTCCAGTAAGTAAATGCCACTCAGTAGGAAAACCCTCAGGGCATTAAATGGACAAAGTGGGGTATGGAAACACTTCATTCTAGCTCAGCACATGTCTCCGTGGGTCTTCAATTGATTTGGAAAACTAGATTCATGACAAAACATTGCACCCTTTATAAAAATCTTCCCAGAATGACATGACAGGCTATGACCTAGCTGTCATTACAGGAAGAACACCTGTTCATTTTTCACACATTGATCAACTAATGGCAAAAAATCTAGTTAACAGCGGGGGAGGGGGAACCTCATGGCAAAATATCTCCTGAAATAATTTCACCTATACGTACTGCAGCGACTGGCATCTTTCCCTTAATACCACGAATGTATGTAGAATATTACTTTGCTCAGTTATATTGACTTCACTAGGACCATACTCCGAGTAAGGATTGTAGGACAGGGAATAAAGAGAATCACATTTTGTTCATAATAGCTTTTGACTTGGGAATCCAGAAGACATCTAAACAGCATATTCTGGGTAATTTACTTTGATATGTGAAGATTAACTCCAGGGAAATAAAAATAATACATTCAAGGCTTCTTTCCACCACCCCGTAATTGTTTCTATTGTCACAGATTCATTAAATCCCACTGGTAAACCCCTAAGTATTATAGGTCTGCGGTATTCAAGATAATAAAGTAGCCCATGAAACAACTTTCCTGAATAACAATCATTCATAATTGATAAATTACAAAATGTCTCTCTCATATGCATATACAGTAACCAGAGCACAACCGAAGTGCAACCAGCACTGACTGAAACAAAACTAACATGAACAAAGGCAAAACTATCACACTGCCAAAGCAAGAATCCCAGCTTAAAAAGGATGCTTCACCCTTGAGTCACTCTGTTGTACCCTGCATACCAGTTTATCTCAGCTGAAATTTTCATTCCAATAAAAAGGTGCGTTTTCTGCACACAAGCTCAGCAAATGGTTTTACAGGAACATGGCAATGCACACCTGTCTGACAGAGCAAACCAAGCTCATTTTATATATAAACATGCTCCTGAATAATCACTATAGTGCCCTGCCCAAACTGTTTTCTAAAATAACCGTATGAAGAGGTTTTTGCTGTTGTTACTGTGCCAAGCACTCACACCATATCATTATTTTTCACAGTCACTCTCTTCAATATTTATTCTGTATGTTCTCCACCATAAATTGTGATCAGCTACAGTTCAGAAACACAATACGCTTTCTCAATCTTAGCATAACGACTGAAGTACTGAAACTTACCATTCCATATGTCTTGTTAAGCTTCTCTTGACACAAAGATACCCTTGCTTTATTTCTAAGCTCATCTTCTACTAGAGCAACAAACCACTTAAAACACTTTGGTAGGATTGCACACTATCTGAATACAAATATTTGGATTTTGTGTTCACTACCGATTAGCAAGTGTTTTGCTATTGCACAGAAGAACAGATGCCTCTATCTGGAGTTTTCTCCTACTTCTCTACTTTTAACACACCTCCTTAAACCAGAGGTACCAGAGAGATGTTGAATGGCAACAGAGCATAATTTACGAGTTTCCCGTCTTCAGCTGCGTATCTGTAATGGGGATCTTTCCTTCAGTTACTTCCACTACGGCCAGCCCAATATGCAGTTCACTATGTTGGCATGGCTTCTGTTCTTCCAAGCACTTAGGTACATTAGTTCAAAGCAAAACCAATTAATCTGCACCTTCTTGACAGTAGGGTTTGTCTGGGCTTTCCCCGTCCTTTTCTGACAATATAAAAAAAAAAGTCAAGCCTGGCCTTCTTTGCTTGTGCTAATAGGTTTGCTGGATGTCAGTGAAAACAGACTAACTTAAAAACACAATACCTGTTACCTTTTCAGTCAAAAGCCGAGTTTAACAAAAGCTCCACACCTGCAACATGCTTCCTTGGGATTTCAGGTAGGTAAGTATTAAAAACAAAACCAAAGCCAAATCTGCAGGTGGTGTAAACGGATACAGCACATGGGCTTAAACAAATCAATTCTCATCAGGCAGGCATCAGTCCAACACCCTGAATGAGTGCTCCACCCTACGCTTTTGGAAAAGGTGATATAAAAATAACCCGGGGGAGGGAGGAAGACCATTCAAAAAAAAAAAAAAAAAAAAACACCACCAACCAAACCCAACAACAACAACAACAAGAATACAACTTAAGAAAACCACTCAGGCTTTTTTCTCACATATCATTATGAGCACCGGATCTAACAAGGCCTAGTTACCCACAGATTTGCATGTTGTGGTTAGTTCATTTTCATGTCTAAGAAGCTCCCAGCAGCCAGGACACACACAAAAGACGCCTCTCCTAGGTTGACTCTTTGATACTGATCATAGAATGAGCTCACCAGGCAGCTTTTCTCTCAGCCAGAGAACTTACATGAGTCTCCCTCTCCCCCTCTGATTTCTCAAAACTTATTAAAACTTTTATTAAGCTTTAAGACTTCCATTCTTTTGTCAAATATTGCTGAAAGCAACCAACAAGTTCAAAAATATCTGGTGCAGATTAACATACAAACAATACACCAGGACAGCAGGATAGCAAGTATTGTCTCCATAGGAAATCAGGATAAGCTATTTTCACCATATTGTGTTTTCCTCTATCCTCCGAGCAACACAATTTACCAAAGGTTTGCAAGCTTCATTTTCCACTTCCAAGACAGAAAACCAGCTTCAAGAGGAACAGAGGAGAACCAACAATATACCAAGGGAGAGGTGCTAAAGGCACTGTAGCTCAAAAACTATTGCATTGCCTGCCTGCTCCATCCTTCTTTCACTTAGCTGTGAACAGTCACTGCTCAGCCTAACAAATACAAGGCCAAACAGGAGCTACAAGCAATAGGTGCACTTGGCTCCACTGAAGGAAGCAGTATTATAACACTAGCTGAGGATCTAGACCCATAAGCATACATTTGTAAACAGCTTTTAATTCCTTCATTATTTGTTACTAAAAAAATCTCCACAGATTTCATATAGTTACTGGTTTTACTATCTAAATTAGAAAGAAATAGTGGTTTCTGAAAACCAGTAACAAAAACCTGGGCAACAAAAGGAGTTCAAACTCCTGTATCTTTTTTTTTTTTTTTAACTGTGGGAATGGGCCATCTTCACTGTCCTTTCAAGCCTTCCTCAAATCCTTGACTTGAAACAGTTGTTCAGTTCCTCACAGTTCCTCACCAATAGCTCTCATGCCTCTCTCAAGCTGTTCTGTGTCATGTCAAGTCTTGTTTTATTTTAACTATACAAACTCTTTACGACAAAGACTTAGTCTATATTTAGAAAATGCTGCATAAAGATATAGCGCTGTGTAAGTGTTTTACGATTTCTCTGGTGTTCAACTTCAGCATTTTGGAAGTCACATGCATTGTCCTGGGCAATTGCAAACTAGAAGGAAAAAAGAATCATTAATGCGAGCAGAGAATTGCTTCCTTTATACATACTTTTTTTCCCTTGACTATTTTCAAAGCATATAGAATCACAATAAAATAGCTACACTGTAGGTTCTCAATCAAATTCAAATGAAAGCATGAGAAAACAGAAACTCTAAAATTCTCACACCCTTTTCCAATAGTAACTTCTTGGCTACCTTCTTCAATGAATAGTATCATCCTAAGGCCCTCTTAAACTAAGGCTATAAACAATGTGTGTATTGCTAACATATAGCTTTCAGAAACATCTTGCCCACAACATATTAAACTCCTTAAAACCAGGATGAGTAGTATTTTTTTGTTTTGTTATTTTCTCCCCCCTGGTTCTTAAGTATTTAGAGATCTGAGAGTAGATTTTAAAAGCTGTGAACTTGTGTTTGGATTTTACTGTGCTAGAGCAAGCAAATGAAATAAATCCTTTTTTCTGAACCATTCACTATTCTGTATCTAGAACAGAGTGTAGCTTTCAAGTGGAAGCACCACAGCCTACCTTCTGACTTTCACAAAGAATATTTATATTTTATATATATGTATGTATGCAGTATTTATCCCAGAAAATTGATCCCTACGGTGTCTAGGGAATATTATGTATCCCTGTAAGCAACTTGCAGGATGGGTTAGCTAAAAACTTCATTCAAGTCTTATTAATGCCCTAGTCGTCTTCATCTGCTAACACTCTTAATTTGAAACTATTAGAGGTATAAATGATATGCGTCTCTTGACAAAGATTCAGATGCATAATCAAGTTATTAGGCCTTTAGATATGCCACGTAAGGTGGCTGTTTGCATGCTCTTAGCTCATGTCAAACACTAAATGAAAAAAGTTCAAACTAACTTTTCTGTACATTAAAAATACACACAAATGTAGCAGAGCTGCAGACCTGACAGTCTAAAACAGCCTTGTAGCTTCTGGTTCTGATTTCTGCCTGTTAAAAGTTTAACCTGTTACAAAACCTATCATTAACAAACAATTGTACATTTCTCCCTTATTAAGGGCCATGAGCAAGTACTAAAAACTGGTGTGAAATTTGCCGAGACCTTGCCACAGTCAGCCACCAAAAACATATTTGACCAAGATCAGGATGTTAAGATGAGGGCTTAGAGAGGATATAGATTACCTTGTGGCTAACGTGATGAATCGCTGAATTTCTTCTAACAGACTTTTTGTGGTAGAGTAGAACAAAGGCACGGAGCTAGGAGAACATAACAGCTGATTTTTCTTTCATTCCCCACCACCTCTCCTCTATGTCTTTTTCTTCCTTGTCTCAGCAGATGCCCCAGAGCTCGCTAGCTATAAAATAAAGATTAGCAGATAAAAAGCAGCCATTTGTGGTGTCAACTCTTAACAGCTGACAAACTAATTTATCTGTATTCCTTTTACTTCCTCCTCCTCATCTGCTCCATATGCATGTTTTCCGCAACTCTATTCTCAATTTTATTTTAAAACACAGTTCTCCCAAATCTTCTATTCTTCTTTCTACCTTCCCACTATTCATCAACTTCTGAAAATTTAAAATCCAGGCAATCATTTTAACATCCTTGGTCTTTTTAACCTCTGCTCCAGCTGGACTTCATAAAAACTCTACATGCCTTGTTTCCCACCTGATATTGTGTCCTTGAGTAATTACCATTAGCATAGAATAGCTGCCTATAGGTACAGAACAGCGTATTTTCAGACAGACTGAACTTATTCACGTCAATCATATTTGCAGTGTCTTGACCAGTCCGAAATTCCTATTCTTCTGGACTCTCAACTCACTGTAAGAAAAATTTTGATAACCTGATTTTTAGAGGTGCTAAGAATTTAATGATGTAACAAAAAAACATCAAAACAGTACATGCTCGGTAACTTTTGAAAATCATTCCTTGACAAAAATAAATGCTGTACAAAGCAAACTAACAGACACTAAAATATTATTTAAGGGTATAATCAAGGCCTCATTAAAATCAGTAGCAGTTTTGCCACTGGCTTACGGGGCCAACATTTCTCACAGAGTTTATAGCTGCTACATTAAAAAAAAAAGGGTTCAAAACACTGACAAATTAGGACGCTTGAGTCTTCTACCCACAGTATAATCGCTGCACTAACTATAGCTACAAAACATTAGAGAATTCACACAAAACAAAACCACATTATTTTGCTACTCACAGCCAGGGCAGAGCCTGCCATCACCTTCGCACACCACATTCCTTATACCACATCTACTTTTACGTTGGGAAACAGCAAAACCAAAAGAGCAAAGATACCTACATGGCTCTCCCACCCCAGGATCCTTGGCAGCTCATTAGTCTCCAACAAAAGGAACGGAGGGGGAGCAATTAGAATGCCTTCACAGACTGCCTCTGGAAGACATACAGGTGTGCCTTCACATACTACATGCCTTTTTTTCCAAATAGCCAAGCAGTCACGCAACAAGTGATTATACCACAATGTTTGCACTTCTACATGCATATCGAAACTAACAAACATTTGTGTTACATGATATCAATTTGCAAACGCCATTTCCTACAGATGCTGCGTGTCCCAACAATACTTGTTTTAAGTATCAAAAAATATTAAAAATTTTGTATGTATTGATATTTGTTATCTATAGCTACTTTGTCATTTTAAGCAGAATTGATACCTTGCACTCACAGCTGAAGGCACTATATGCTCTCAAGGTATTTGAGAGGTCTGTGAATGTGAAAGAACGTACATCGACTTGCAGCACCACTTTACTTTAAATAAATATGGAGCAAGCCACGTCATTTTCCCTATCGTCATTTTCTGCCAGTCACCTCCCTTCAGCACCAGAGAGAAAAAAATGTTAATATATCATTGGAAGAATCTGCTTACCAAGGCAGTTTATTAATATTTCTGAATACTGCAAATGAAATTAGCTTGTTAGCACTTTCATCCTTTCAATATATAGATTAAGTTCTTATTTAAAGCTTCTGTGTTAACAGCAGAATAAATATTATTCTTCTTGCACAGACTAAAGTAATAAGTATGGTGACAATTAATAAAGAAAATGAAAGGCAACCTC
>NW_008825271.1:2353320-2358255 GCF_000699105.1 Pygoscelis adeliae
TGTTATTCTATTTCCATTGTACTTGTGCCACAACATGCTCATCAAGAATCCAGCCCGCATATTTGAAAGTTATAAAACCTGTTAAAACAGTCACCAAGGCTCCTGTTCAAATCAGTATCAGTTCAGCCACTGGCTTAAATGGCCAAAACCTCTCTGAGAATTGATAGCAAAACTTCTCTCTTCTCCTCTCTCCTCACCAGTCACATAGTAAAAAATGAACACAAAACACTTTAAATAAATGAATAAATAAATAAATGAGCCAGGATAGTTCAGAAATATACCCCCCAGGTTGGCACTGCACTAAATATAGCTAGAAGACACTGTAAAATTTGGAACTACTACCTAGTACACAGAACAAAATAAAAAGCACAAAATGCTGGTGTATTTGGTTACTGGCAGAGGGGGCAGAAGCTGCCATTACCACCTTAGCTCAGCACACCCCTCCTACCACGTTCTGGCTGTACCAGGCAACTCTGCCTTTCTCAGGGCCTGAGATTTTGCTGGCATGGCTAACAATGACAGGTTAACATCACTGGAAGGTGACATTTGCACAGATGTCATTGTTTCACAGGTTCTGCTTCAAATGACAAGGTTTAGACTACGTCACAAGCAACATACAGATGAGGAACCTGTTTAATACTTCTATACTCTCACCCAAATCTAAATCTCACTGTATTATACAAAATCAGTAAATCACTTGAGAGCTGCTATTTTCACATTAAAACATTTGAATAGATCACATCAAGAGGGCACATCAAAGAAGGAGCAGGAAAGAGGCACGAAAACAAGAGTGAAAGAAGGAAAAACAGAGAAGAAGAAAGCTGGAGCCGGAAACGCACTAGAACCAATCAATATATTTTCAGAAGCAATGGTTTGTTCTACAAAAACATATAGGCAGAAAGTATTTTTTAAAGCTTCCTACCAGTCTGTCACAACTGGTTCTTCACACTGCAAGACAGCTGTGACCCTCAGAAGCATTACTGACTGAGCTGGATCTCAAATTCCTGATATGCTAGAGCATTATAAAAAATTAAGCAATATTTCCTTAAATAATGTAAAAGTGTCATTACATTCTAGGAGTGCTGAACTGCTTTCTCTCAAACTTAACAACAAAACAAAATCCAGGAAAAGCTTCTTCTCCTAGACTGAAAAAAAAAAATCCGCTAGTGATTAGTCTTTATAGAGAAAACACTGCATAACTTTACACCCAAATCCTGCAACTGGATCTGTAAGAAGTTTCCACATCTATGCCAAATTATCAAAAAAAACCTATACTAACACAGTTAAGTCATTAAGATAAGACTGTGGAACTTGGGATGCATATTCCAGTTCAACTGTCTTCATCACAAATCAGCTGTGTGACCTCAACACAATCACTGCTTCAATTTCCCATCTACGAAGAAAATAATTACACATTCATACCTCAATACTCACAGGAGCTTTCATAGCAATAACCAGGGCAAAAAAATAGTACCATCTGTAGTCAACTCAGAACATTTGGATACAAAAACATCATCATTCAGGTCTATAATACACCTCAATAGTGTATTTGGGTTTTGGGGTTTTTTTTTTTAGTTTTTGTCCAGAATTACAAAACACATGCAACAGACTACAGGCACATTTTAAAAACTTCTTGCTTTTTCCACATCCAGGACTTTTCTGCTTTTACTTATTGCTTGCCTGTGGATTCTTCTCCCTTGTACCATCATTGTATTTTATTATAAACAACAACTATCCTGTACAGGACAGATCACATTTCAGGTAAAAGCAATAGACTTTGTAAGAGACATTAACATTTTGTTGCCATACAATGGAGAAATTATACTACAGTCTTCAGTCACGGAGTGTGAGAGTTTTAGTTAAGCGATACACACTGCCAGGTAGTACAGTGAGAACAAGTCGAAAAGCAGTAAGTACAAGTAACCACATGTTTAACTAGCGAACAGCTACAGAGGTTTAATACAATTGCATGTAAAATACATGGCTGCGTTTTCCATAATCTCGAAGTTATAGGCCCTTGCTGAAGCATAGGAATATACATGAAATGTTACAAGTACAAATCACACAACACATTTTAAGTGCTTACAAGTTCTGCATTTTACATGCCATCTCACACAGCCAGCACATTCAATAGCTAAAGTCTAATACAAAAGCATATTTAATTTATCAGGGTAACCCAGTTTACCGTCATTGCAGAAAACTGCCAAATAAATGCAATAATGAGAGAAAAACCTGATGAAGCTGCATAGTTATTTCTCAGGAAACAAACACAGCCCCTACTTGCCATTATTTATGTATACGTTTCCTTTTGTTTCCCCCCCTGTGACGAGCCCCTCCAATTACAGCAAAACCACTCGCAAGGGGAAGACCTGAGGCACTGAATCTTATAACAAGCAGTAACTTCTGCAAGATACAGGATATAGTTCAGTTCTTCCCCCTAACAAGCTGGTAGTTATTCCAAAAATAAAGTATGCACTGCTTATTAATTTGACTTGAAATGTCTGTAAGGTTTCTTTTCCATTAATACTTTCACTGACACACAAATACTATTTCATCTCATGCTCTACTTGTATTAATGAACCTCAGAAAAACAACTGTGCAGCTTTCACTTCTCACCTTGCCTCAAAGGTCTGTAACACCTGGTAAATACACAGCCTCCTTATATTAGGACACCTCCAGAAGTACAGTGAAAACAATCCAGAAACTTAAGCTCTATGAAAATGTCATGTCCTCAGAATGTGCAGGTTGTAATGTTTTTCAAAATCTACCATTAAGTTTATTTTGACAAAATACTTTTCTCAGTGACTTGTACCTGCACAATTCACAACAACGTATAAAAAACCATACATTGACCTTATGCAATTCTGACCTTCCAAATACTCCAAATGGGCTAATCCAACAAAGCCACAGAATCTTCCATGAACCTTCACGGAGGAGTGAGAATTTGTCCAGATGGAGAAACATTTCTACACCTCCCTTGCAATTTATGAAACATTCTATGTAGTGAACAAAAACATTGCCAAATTTATTTTGAGTTGTTCAACATCCAGCTATTAACTACAAAGGCTTACGTGAGGCATTAGGCTTGAATCAAGAAGGAGAAATTCAACCACACACAGCTTATGCAGCATGAGAGATCGTGCTCGCACACAACCATATGCTTAGACCTGAGGATATGAGATGCTTTTTCAGCATCTTCTGTGATTAACAGTCTTCAATACCAAACGGAATCTCTTGTAAGCCTGACATGGTACATACCCTATGTACTGTTCCAGGTCCTCCTTCTGGGACAGCTCCCCATGTCTATCCCCCTCCTAAGGCCTGCACCGAGCTCTCCAGAAGGCAGGCCTTCCTCAAGCCAATGTGCACCAGCTATTCCAAAAAGTCCTGCCAGGGACTACAGCCAGGGCTACAGGACTTCACCCTGTGGGCTGACAGACAACTTTCCCACTGAACGAAATTCCCTTACCGAACTGCCACAGAAAGCTGCTGCACTTAGTATCCCTCCAAGCCAAACCGGGGAAGTTCTTCAAACTACAGGGACCATTGCGCTCCGGACTCCAAGGGGTAAAGGAACCCCAATTTGCAGAAAATATCCCTTTTTTTGTATGACACACTTTCAGCAGATCCTGGACAGCCATGTATTACCTTCTCCTGAGACAGTGCTGCCTATTTAGGGGATGTTGCTCTCCGCTTGGGATGCCAGAGATGAATAATAACTTCGGAGTGAAAAGAGTCATCATCATGTCTCTAAGAGGACTTTCAAAGGCTAGTTGTTCCTCTAGGTTATTCCAGGTCTGAGTCAGCCCTTTCCATCTCCATTTCTAAGAAAACATTCTTGAAATATTTTTTACTGTTTCTGCAATAATTCTCTGTCCTACAGCAGACTCAAAAATCATGGCTAAAGCAAGCCACTGCAGAAATGAACACCAATGCAAAACAATTTTATATACTATTACTACTTCTAGCTAGATAAATACAAATATTGCTATCCTTTATACCAGCTGCATTTGTACTACAGAGACACATACAACGAGGAGTTGTAAAGAGGACAAGAAACCTCCTGAATGATTAGGTGCAATGTCTTTGCTATCTGAGCTTTTCAGGTTCATTAATATTTCACTTTTATATATGCCTAAGCTGCTTTTACAACATGTTCCTTTCTCTCCTCCTTAAGTATGAGCAAGGAGAATTGTTTGAAGTAACTAGTAGACCTTGCCTCACATCCCCATCTCCATACCCCCTGAGAGTTTAACACTTCAAGTACAATATATACTAGATAGAAAAACACATCTGGCGTAGAAAAGGATAAGAGGAGATTCTGAGTCTCCCTTCTAGTTACATTCAACTATAAAGGTGTGCAATAAGAAAATAAAGCGTACTGCAGTTACTCTCTATGCCAAGACACTTACTGTTGTCAATCTCAAAGGCAAGACAGAGACATAAAGCTGTGGGGGGTTCCTTTCTCTGTGGAAAAGCAGAACTACCCCGTTCCTTTGCAAGACAACTCACAGTAACTTTCTGTTCCTTGCCACAAGTGAAAGATAACCTCTTTCAGCCTGGAGAAGCAACACAAAAACTATCTAGAGGAAACATGAGATTTTGACAAACCTCTTCCATAATAAGCACTACTATCACCATCTGCTCCACCTTTTAAGCATGCCATGCGTTTTTGGAAAACACAGGCAGCATCCTCCAGCTCCTGCCTCCAAATCCCACCCCGTGGCAAAGGCCACACACAACCACTAGTGCCCTGGCCCTACCCACCCACATTTCCGAAACCACTTCTCCCTGTCAGCCCCACAGGTTAATTGCAGATTGCTTAATAAACACAGGAGAGAAGAAAAAAGAAAGAAGAAACGCCAAAAACACACAAAAAAGGGACCCGATCTTCCTCCCCTTCACCTGCAGTAGTGAGGCCGGAGCTGGCTCCCA
>NW_008825271.1:2359408-2367794 GCF_000699105.1 Pygoscelis adeliae
GGCAAACACGCGAGGGGGGGGCGAAAGTCCGAGCGTCCCCGGGAGGAATTCGGCCCCGCTCCGGTGTGTTTACACTCACCATCTGCTCAGGGATTTGTATTTATTTTTTTCCCTTTCCCGTAGGGCGGTGGAGCCGTCTGATTTCACTTCCTCATCCTCTTTTCAGATACGTGTTTTGTAATTATTTTCCCGTTGCTCTATCGCCATCCCGGCGCATTGCCGATCCTAGGAAGGGAACAAGGAAACGGCGTCTAAGAAGTAGTCTCCGGTGGTAGAGACACCAGAGGCAGGGCTCGCCTGGGCCCGGGTAAAGGAATGATTCCCCTGGAATATTGGGTCAGGGCAGAGGTCAATTACATGGCATTTAAATGTAATGAATCAAGTTCTTTATTCAATTCAGAAAGAAAAGGTAAGACAGAGGAATAACCATGTTCTCTGCAACTAATACTTAAGGAATGTGACTGAGTTTTCATACTGTTTTTTCTTGCAAATTTATGCAGGATCCTTCCTGCATCACATACCAAAGTGAACTATCTTGCCTCAGTAAGGACATCATCTGAGTGAAATGAGTGCTGGTTCACAAGTGATGGACTGCAGATATGTGCCCTGTCCCCTCATATTACAAAAAATAACGTGCATAATTCAATGCACTGAAGAAACACATTGACTTGGCAGACTTAAGTCTCCACAGGAACAAAGTGTGCTCATCATTCTGTAACATCGTTGCTTAGCCTGAAACTGAAGAACCCAAAGAAATTTTAACTGTTAGGCTTATGCAGAGAAATGCAGATCAGAATGAAGTCAATGGGAGTTTTGAAGACTTTTGAGTAAAACGCATTTCCACAAAATACAGCTACAACTTAATAGCAACAATGAGGTTCGGCTGAAATTCTGAATAAGAATTGTGTGGGAGTGCAGAAGCAGTTGTGTCTGTGTCACGTTTGGTATGAAAGTGCCAGGAAACTGAATGCTTATAAATACGTCTTTACAAAAGCTAATCTTTCAAACAAGTGACTTCACCATACCTAATTATATTTAAATATAATTGTCCATCAGTCCAACATGTTCACGACCGTTCTATGAAACGTAATGACCAAACGTAAAGGTGTTTCTGTTTCTTCTTGGGCCAGATAATAAACTTAAAACAGGTAAAATGTTCTACAGTCACAAAGGAAAGTTTGGCATACACAGCACACAGTAGTACCACAACGATGCTACATGGAGAGAAACAGATTTTTAGTAACCTGTCATCCACATTTAAAAGGGAAAAAAATCTCACGTGACACCACCTCAAGAGTAGATGTTCATTATTGGAAGTACCTACCTTCACAATTCGGGAATTTCAAACAAGAGTGTGCAGTAACCAGATCATTTTACTGAGAGCTCGTTCACAACCCAACAAAGCGTTTAAGCGTGTACTCAACTCGATGTGCATGAGCCATCTCAACGAAGACTAGGGTGTTTGCCATAACTAAAATTATGAGTCTGCTTAGCCACTTTATTAAGCTCAGCCAGCCTCGAAGTTAGAGGCAGAGGAATCCGTATTTTGCTGAATCAGGGTTCTCCTAAGAGTCTTGCATGATTTTCAAACTCCGTCTCTCGCCCTCTTCCTTCTTCCTTGTATTCAGCAGAAGATTCCTGGAGCCTCCCAATGGTTAACTCCGTCTCTCCTGCATGTTTCTATAAACTCTCCTGCCTGTCGTTGCCCTGAAAGGTGAGCCCCTGTGATTAAGCGGCACTTCCAGACACACTCACAAGTGATGCTTCCAGTGAATCCGGCAAGGCTTTGATCAGCCCAGTGACACAGGCAGACAAACAGCAGCCAGCAGCTAGAGGTTGTACAGAATAATGGCAGCTTTTCCAATACTAAATTGCATTCTAGTGAATTGGGGGGAAAAAAGCCCCACATATTGTAATAAGCTTAAGCATCGAGCAATACCTGTTTTGAAGTGCGTTTGCTAACTGAGACCCCAGCAAATAACTATGGGAGCTACAGGAGGAGGAACACTTGTGGCCACCACACCCTGGACCTGCCCAAGCACACGTAACCTGATTCTCTTCTCCTACCAGTTTCCTACTGGTATGGCCCCATGGCTTTAGCAGAAAGGCTCTCTGTATGACAGGATATTTCACCAAAATCTTCCTTAGGTTTTACTAGCACAACGAAGCCTTAAGAGGAAATTCCAGATTCAGAGATGTGCAGATTCACCAGGAGCAAGACATACTCATTGACTGAGAAATAAAGGTCCTGAAAGTCACTACAACTGACATGTCTGATTCCCTTGCATCGTCTGTCTGCTTTTCCTATTCCCCCTCAGTTTGTGTTCATTCCTCGTTGCTTGACCAATGATTTCACATGATCCCCCATGCTTGATGCTGCCTCCTTCCTAATAAATAAGGGATGTGTTTTTTTCACACTTTTTAACTTTTTTTTTTCCCCCCACATGTCAGTGTGGATCCACCCCAAGGTAGGCATAGGGGGAGCTGAGGCACGTGGGATAAAACCGGTTTCAACAGCCACATCCATCAGGGTTGAGCATGCATCCCTGTGTAACCTTCTTCAAGGCCTCAGCCCTTTGCCAAACAGGCATCTATATTCCTGAGACAAGTCTTCAGCTCAGAGAATTAAGCGCTAGTCTGCCTTATTCAACAGACCAGACACTCAGTGGTTGTCTGCATGAGTGACCCTAACTGCATGGAGTTTGGGGCTGGCCATAGCTATAAACAGTGGGGTAAAACAGATTCATGTCTGGTTTATAGGAGCATTTTATGAGCCTCAAAGGAACCAGTTCTGGGAGGACAGCTAAGTATGCCAAGCAGAGACTCACGACCACAGGCTGGGAGAGTAACCTAACCTTGGCACTGGGATACTCCAGGGCACAGTCTTGGGAGGTCTGCGGGATGTATGGCTTATGGACCTCACTAAACGTTTTTCTCTATCAATACTATTTGAGCTACGTTGGCATTGGGGGTGTTGCTGCTCCACAGCGACCATGAAGCACTCTGGTCAGGTCCTGTTTTACCTTACCATCACAGGAAAGGGCAAAGGAGGCCTCCTGTACCAAATTGCTTCCACTCTCCTTTCAAAAAACATCTGTTCAGTGGAACAGGATATTTCACCAAAATCTTCCTTAGGTTTTACTAGCACAACGAAGCCTTGAGAGGAAATTCCAGATTCAGAGATGTGCGGATTCACCAGGAGCAAGACATACTCATTGACTGAGAAATAAAGGTCCTGAAAGTCACTACAACTGACATGTCTGATTCCCTTGCATCGTCTGTCTGCTTTTCCTATTCCCCCTCAGTTTGTGTTCATTCCTCGTTGCTTGACCAATGATTTCACATGATCCCCCATGCTTGATGCTGCCTCCTTCCTAATAAATGAGGGATGTGTTTTTTTCACACTTTTTAACTTTTTTTTTCCCCCCACATGTCAGTGTGGATCCACCCCAAGGTAGGCATAGGGGGAGCTGAGGCACGTGGGATAAAACCGGTTTCAACAGCCACATCCATCAGGGTTGAGCATGCATCCCTGTGTAACCTTCTTCAAGGCCTCAGCCCTTTGCCAAACAGGCATCTATATTCCTGAGACAAGTCTTCAGCTCAGAGAATTAAGCGCTAGTCTGCCTTATTCAACAGACCAGACACTCAGTGGTTGTCTGCATGAGTGACCCTAACTGCATGGAGTTTGGGGCTGGCCATAGCTATAAACAGTGCGGTAAAACAGATTCATCTCTGGTTTGTAGGAGCATTTTATGAGCCTCAAAGGAACCAGTTCTGGGAGGACAGCTAAGTATGCCAAGCAGAGACTCACGATCACAGGCTGGGAGAGTAACCTAACCTTGGCACTGGGATACTCCAGGGCACAGTCTTGGGAGGTCTGCGGGATGTATGGCTTATGGACCTCACTAAACGTTTTTCTCTATCAATACTATTTGAGCTACGTTGGCATTGGGGGTGTTGCTGCTCCACAGCGACCATGAAGCACTCTGGTCAGGTCCTGTTTTACCTTACCATCACAGGAAAGGGCAAAGGAGGCCTCCTGTACCAAATTGCTTCCACTCTCCTTTCAAAAAACATCTGTTCAGTGGAACATTGTCACGCTAATCAATATGTATTGGTTTTGTATTGCATACGATCATATCCACTTACACCTTTGGAGCAAAGACTGATCAAGTGACCCTCCATTTACTCTATAGTGCCATGTATGTGCGATGTGCTGAACAAATACTGTCACTGAAACCGGTCAGTTGTTAAAAGTAATGAATTTTATCACACTAACACTAAAATCTCGAAGGAGGTTGAAGTCCGCTTTAGTTAATCGTAAAAGAATAGTAATCTGAAGCAGTTTTTAAATTAATGTTCATGGGTTTTGTCCCCTCCTTTTAAACAGGCTGTAAATTGATTTATAGTCTCTGTCACTGGGCTCCCTCAGTACCAATGGCACAAATGACACCACTTTTTAGGAAGATAACCACCTTCACTACTGAGGCCAGAAAGAACAATTACAATTAGAAATATAGAATTTCTATTAATTCAAAAACAGAAATGCTCCTTACACTCTCAAAATTTAGTTTATTAAAGCGAACAAAGAAAGGTTATTTGACTATCTCTATAGTGAGATAACTGACATGAATTTACCTTTGATGAGAAATCTCCAGTTTGGCATTAAAAAAGGATCAGTCCCCATGCCCCTGCTTTACTCCTTGTTTAGTCTGTTGAAACAGCTCAGTTCATCTATTTTGGCTTTGCTATTTTTTTTTCAAACAGATTCAAATAGTTAACGCAGATGTTGTCGTCATCCATTGCTGGAAATTGTGATGCCAGTGAATGTATAACTGCACCACAGAAGGGCAGCGAAAAGATTTCTCTTTAACAAACCAGCTTTGTGACTACATTTTTTTAGCTAGTCCAATTTTAAGCACTGTTGATACGCAAGCTTCGTGCTTTACTGTTATCGGTATAATCTCAATAGTAAAGATCTTACCAGCTCTAATATTCATATAAATGAGCTTAGCGGTATAGTTTGTTTACATTTCCATATAGAAATATGCCGTAACTGGAGAATGCCGTTTTGTGTAAGTGTAAATGTATTTATTTCAATGTTTCACTGGCAAAACTGTCGCAGTGAAAAATTTAACAGTCCTAACTCAGAGGGATATTTTCCCAGTAAAATCTGTGCACACTGGCTGAGGGTCCAATCCTGCAGTAGCTGAGCAAACTCCCGGTTCTCCATTGTAAACCCTGAAGCTCCACATGGATACGTAAATCTGAAGGACTCCAGACTTGGGCATTATATTTTTACAAACAGCAGCTAATAAAAACATCCAGTGGCTGCCTTGTGTGTTTGCATGCCTTTTTATTTGGACAACAGAAGTCTACATAAAGTCAGTTTTACTTTTCTTTCTGAGCTCTTTCACTTGGAAGATCCTCGTGGCAAAATATTTTGGTTCTCCAGGCTACCAGGGTTTATTTGTTTGTAATTTCTCTGTTCAGCTTTGTAATCTTTGTACTTAAATTGTGGAAATATTTTGGTTTGTCTGGGGATTTTTTAAAGGTTATTTTTATAACATTTACGTGTTTGGCAAAATTGAAGTTGACAAGCATTCTTTTCAGCCTTGTTACTTATCCATTGTACAAAATGGCAATAGGAAGGAAACCTGCTGAAAGGGAAAACTGTATTTCTATTTGAAACAGATTGAGTGTTAGCATTGAAAACATAGTCTGAGGGTGGTATTCTGTACCAGAAAATAGAGGATTAAAGAAGAATAATGTATGCCTCATTTTATCATATCTGTGACTCTAATGCATCATCACAGCAGGAGCTTTCCACAGTACCACTGAACCTGGGGGGCTGAGCAAATTCTGCATTTAAGTCTCATTAATTAGGTTTGCCTTAGGCCTAAATAGCGCCTGAAGTTGTTCAGTTAATATAGAATTATGAAAGTTTTCCTCCTATGTTTAGTAAGCAGCAACTTCTCTACTTTGCAGACAAAAGATTACACACAAGACAAAAAAAGGGGTAGACATCATCTGAGATTATGCAGAGGAGTGTAGGATGTCCAAGTGTATGTATTAACACATGGAAATATATAACGTGCACCCATATGCTATGCAGTGTAACATCTAAAAGACCAGTTAATGAAAAGGCTTCCAGCACAGATAGACTAAGGGCCCTGCAGTCCATCGTTACAACTGTTACAGGCACTCCATATCACAGGTTTGGCTCAGTACCGTTCGCCCAGGTAGAGCAATGCTAGCTTTCCAGCACTCCCTTCCCAAATTTTCCCCTTCACTTCTGCTGCTGTAGATCTAACTTCTTTCCTGAAATGCCCATTCTTCATGCGCCCGTCAATCTATACTGTCTCTTACAGAGGAGAAAACATTTGTTTCTCTATTTCTTTAGCTGGGTAAATTAAAAACGAATCCGCTAGTAAGAACATCTAGTTAAACTTTAAATATTGGTCAAAGAATAAGAATTAATATAAAAACTAGAAGAATATGACATGTATTTTATATTATTCAACTGGCTTGTATTATCTAAAACCAGCATCTTGGCAACACCCAGAAAAATGTATAAGCTCATTCAGTTACTAATGTTCTTCCGTACAGCCTTTCAGTTAGATCTCCAGGAGGAGGAATCTACCTGGAAAAACATACTGGGAATAAATACACAATAACTTTTGAGTACCCTCAATGCGTTATCTCTGTATATCCACTATGTAGCGGTCACATTGGCAAGAATTTGGAAAGCTGTACGTGGATGATCACAAGTGCTTTTTCAGGAAGGCAAAGGATTTGGTCCTTGTATAAAACATCAGCTCCATACTTCCTCAAGCATAGGAAAAAGCACATTAGTGTTTAGATCTTTAGCAGTCACAGAAACAAACCTGTTGTGGACCATGAATGCCTATGCAACAGTGAAGATGTACCCAAGTAAAAACTAAAGCATTTAGGCTAAAGCATTTAGCAGATTGTTTATGGGCTACTACAAAATGGTGCGTCTGAATACTCAGCGAGCTCATCCCTGTGCCCTATTAGAAGCTGTAGCTGGAGAGTGGACGTATGGGACTAAATGAGCTGACAGTCTCACATTAGAAGCCCCGTGGCTGACCTGGGGTTAGAAGAAAGCTTTCACAGTCTGACCCTGTCTCCTTTTCCACACCATCACCCTTACTTTGCATTTGCTGCCGCATGCAATACAGTCTCAGGCAGGTGTGTGTAAATGTGAGATAGTGGTTTTATAAAGTAGTACTTGCATGGAAATTTCCAAATTTTGTACCAAAGTCTGCAAGAGGTTGGTGCCTTGCATTTCACTTCAGATTGCTGTTGTGGCAGGGGCAGGTTCGCTTCATCAGCCACTGCACTGGCTTCTGTGATCACGAGGCTCCAGGAGAGAAGGCATCAAGCCACAAGCTCTCACAATGTGCAATCAAACTGAGATGCAAAGACATGCTAAGATGCATCCATTTTCACATTCATGCCTATTATGCCTAGCTTCATACTTAGTATTGATGGAAGAGAGGGCATTTTCTTTATTCAAATATCTCATTTTAAAGTCGGTTTCCAAAAATACTCTAGTCTCTATTAGAGATGGACAGTCACTGAAACCCATGTTGTGATTCTGATTTAAGTGCAAGGTCTGCTGCTAGTGGCTGGAAATCTAGTCTGCTTAATGAATTTATTGGGCTTTGGCTCACATCCTAAAGGATATTTATTACTCCATTACATACTCTATTATTACACAGTATTATTGTTATGAACATCACAAACACCCATTATGTATAGCTCTATCATAGTCAGTATGAGAAAAAAATCAGCACACTTCCCCAAATATAGAAATGCTCAGTGTTGCCTCATGCACTGAATATTTGAACAGGCTCATATTTTGGCTCAGGTCCCTGAAGCACATATCCCTTCCTAGGGAACACGCATCTGGAAAAGAGGATCTATGGTAACGGGACAAGTCTGGCGTTCAGCAAAAGGCACCAGCTCCCTGCTGCTCTTCTCCTGTGGAAGTTTCTTTCCCGGTTGGCGATTGGTTTAAATGACCTGAAGGATGACACCAGAAAGGTGTCTCAACTTCAGCCTGGGTAGTTTAATTATTTATGCTATTTGTAGTCACATAAATGCGATAACTGGCATTAAACAGCCAAATTTTCAGTAGTGTGGATTTCAAAAGCATTAGCAAACGCAGCAGCATAGAGGATGTGGGTCGAAAGGTACCAGAAATTTGTGGAGTTCAGCAGTGCCCAAACATTGCCAAATATATTTGGCCTTCACAACTAAATCAATAAGAAAAACTGTTCAAAACAAAACTTATTTCACTAATATCTAGTGATAATAATTCACATGTTCACAACGTTTCCTGACTTTTATACCCCTA
>NW_008825271.1:2367825-2372970 GCF_000699105.1 Pygoscelis adeliae
GTATAATTTTATATTTATCATGATAATCTTTGAATCATATACAGATAATAAATAGGCTCCTTCTGAGATATATGTACAGAGTAGTTATGAAATAAGCACAGACATTTGTTACCAGCTCTATTTATGTTCAGAGTTTTTCAGATTACTTTAATGCATCTGTGCCTAGACTGTAGACAATTAAGTGCCATTGGAATGGATGTTAAATAAAAATGGAAAATGAAAACCTGAGTGTTGTAGCAAGTAAAGTGTGCCAGTGTATTAAATATGTGTTCATTAATACACACACACACACAAATGCAGTGTGTCTTTCCCTCCCAAGGGCAACAGTAAGTTATGCCTCAACAAGCAGCATGGATTTATGTCCCTAAATGCTTCTCTCTTCAATAAATGTTTGTATACCTGCCATGAAACCTGAGGAATCATATGTCCTTTAGTTAATTCCAAGGTATTGAATTAATCTTTGAGAAAAAAAAGTGTTAGATAATTCTATTCATTAAATGATGATTTTAAAAAACACTAGGGCAAGACAAAATATTTTTTCTATATTGTAGGTATAAGGCATTTTTACACAAACCTGTGGTTTCTTTTCTTTGACTGGATCCTATGTTTGAAGTGATTATATATAGGATTCTTTTAGACAGAAATTGTCACTTAGTCTGTGATTTAGCCCAGCAGGATTCCGGTCTTCATTGAAAATTTTGGGGACTAAATAAGTCTGAGAGATTCTGGAGAGTATATAGGAGCTAGGGACCTAAATCCTATTAAAATACTGGAAATTGGATACTGACTCGAACAGACTTCCTCAAATATTCCATCCTAAATGGATGTGCTCTTTAAGACCACACTTTCTTTTGAGTCTGTATGAAACATTTCTTCTGTAAAAAGTAGGACCTCTGAAAATACCAACTGATGCCCACAGATTTTATTTAGAAATTATGATTTTCATCTGTGTCATAAGACCACTAAATTTTAGCCCTTGTAGAAGATACTCAGTGAAAGTGAAAGAGAAAGCTTGCTGTGGAAGCTCATGAGCAAATATACATACACTTTGCTAATACTTAAGTGAAGAACACAAACTGGTATCTGCTGAACTTGATGGCAAAGGTCCCAGTAATTTTAATGGGAACAGCACTGGAGTCGTATCAGTGGGTGAATTATCTATAACCACAGTACTAAACACATCCCCTATGTAAGGATGATGCTTATATTTAGAGTCCCAAGAGTTTCTCCCTGCCTCTTTGCCAAAAATGGAATTTAGGCCTTCGCTATTAGGAACAGAGCAGGGCTTGGAGCTGTGTATTTTAAAGCATCTATAGCATTAATAGCCAGAACATAAAATCCAGATGGGAGGACGATTACACTCTAATAGCTTTAAAAAGAGAAAGGTAATTACACATATTTGGGACCTGATCTAATTACTGTTAAAAACACATTGAGAAAAAAAGCAGTTGTCTGCAGAAAGCACCTGGAGTTACTGAACTGCCATTCCTTAACAATTACTCCCACAGTAGTAGAGGTGGCAATAAAGATGAAATATTAAAATTTGTTCTTCTACAATAATGGCGTTTTAATTAAAAAAGATAGCAAGATATAAAAACGTTTTTTAAAACTATACATATTCTAAATCTACAAATACAAAAAGCACATCCCTGTGGGCAGAGGCAGGCTTTTATCCAGTTGCAACTTTCACCAGCTAGCTTTTCCACAAAGACGCGCTCTCAGAAGCACTAAACAGAACAAATGTTTTATTATTTGCAAATGGAGAAATGTGTCTTTAAAAATTACTTAAACTTGCCTTCAAAATGCATGCAGAAATTTCTGAATTATCATTGATAGTTTATGCTGTGTTCAAACAAAACTCGCTGTTAGGCTCAACTATCAACACCACTCTGCGTTAGCTTTTAAACAGTGTGAAAAAAGAGGGTGGGAGAAAAAAGGCAGCAGAAGTGCTAATGCAATTGTTTGATGTGTGTATGCGAGAGGCAGAGAGGAGGAGGCAGGCGTTCTGCTATGCAGGCTGCTGGCAATGGGAATTGCTGTGCTTTATACTTCTCCCGCACCCTCTTTAGCAGAAAATAATCACAGCTGTACATAAAAATCATACTGTTGATTTTATGGGTCTAATATTGCTATTACTTACTTCTCCACTGAACAGTCCATTTTTCACGGATCTTTTTTTCTGTCCCTCGCTGTATGCTATAGCCAGTGAAGAGAGGTGTGAATGCATCTGCCCCTGCACCATTCAGTATGGCAGTTTGCCAGCGGAGAGTGACTGACTTCACTTCAAAATGTTTTCCGTTTAATTAGTGTGAAAAAAACCAGCAACCCAATTATCTAAAAGGACCATATGGGTTCTCTTCACAGCAAGGAAAATAATGCCACCGACGTCCTCTAGTGCAGGAATGTCTAGGTAGTTTTATCAGAAGACTGATCAGATATTTAACAGCGTATTCTTCGAATAACAGGTTTGGCTATAAAGCCTTGAGTTTCATGACTGGCCTACTAGGGGGATGCTGTGTTAGAGTTTCAACCCTTAAAGCCCGGGTTCAATCATTTCCCCTGCAGGAGAGCTTCCTCCCAGCCTGCTGCCTGCACCTTCCCCGTGCCCCTGCGCAGCTTCAGAAACCCTCAGTGAGACATTGGGCAAAACGCTTTAAAGGAATCAGGACTTGAGGGCTAGCAAATAGGTGGGGAAATCTGAAGCGGGTATATCCTCAACACAACACTAATAATAGAAACAACGTCAGGTTTTGCTGCTTCCTTCTTGGCTCCAACATCCTGTATCTACCAAAATCAATTGGAAAATTACCTTTGACTTCAATGTTGGGTCCACTGCAATCTATTTGTTCCTTGGACTTGATCCAGACTCACTTATTTCAATTCCACTTACATTAATCTAACTACGCACGGAAGCTGTTTTTGCAGAACAGTTCCTTTTATTCTAATAAAATGCCTAAAAATACTATTTCTATGTGTTGTATATAAACTAGTCCATTGATTTATGATTAAAGTGCATAATTTGAAATGCACACTGAAATGTTTTACTTCTACAAACCAGAGGCAAAAAAAAAAAAATTTCCTTTACAATAGAAAGCCCATTACATCAATAGAATTTTGTGTGTGCATGTGTGTAGAAGTTCAGAGTTTTACATGAAATTATCTGGATCTTACTTATCATATTGTGGGAATATGCTCTGACCTACCACAGGGTAAATTTCTGGAACCTCAGATTCTAGTATTTACTCAGCACAGGGGAGATGATATTCAAGCACTGGTTGGAAAACTCATTTGTGCCCATTATTGCAGTATTTATAGAAGAAAGCCTCCTGACGCTGATGGTAGAGTAAGATTTTCTTGAGGAAAAAAAAGGCAGAAGGCCTCCAGGGCCTCACTGTGGTCGTGCCAAGGGCCAGATTTGCAGGGAAAAATGAGGGCACCTTTTAGCTTCATTCAGGGACTGCTGCTATCCCTCAGTATTGGGCTGGCTGCTACCGTGGCCTGCTTGTAAATATGGTTTTGATGTTGGTATGCGGTTAACTGCATATACAGGGATGCTGCCCAAAGAGCTAGAAAGCTGTTTGAAGGCATGGCAAGTGCCAAAACATCTACTAGTCCAGTAAGAGGGTTGAGCCAAGGGGTCAGAGAGTCACATTCAGATCCTCGCTCAACCCGGCTGTCTAACGTTCAGGTAAGTGCAGTAACCTGGAAACTATTTTCTGTTCTTCCCGGTCTACACTGCATAAATAGCCCGGTCTTTTACGTCTGCAGGCAAGTGCAATAACCTATGGAGCCAGCATCCAGTTGTCTCTTTCTCAAGGTACGTTCAGGTAAACACCTCCAGAAGAAGAAACCGAGAGAGGCCTCAGCCCTCCAGAGTATCTACTAGCCTGTCAGGACAGTCCCTCTGAGGAGTAAATCATAGGGATTCATGTTTTTGCAAAACAGGCAGGACAGGAATGTGAACTTGGGCCTCTCACATGTGACTGCTTTAATCACAAGCCATTGGAAACCGGGCAATGTTGTGCTATGTCCCTCCACCCAGTCTCAACTGGGCAGGAATAATTTAGGTCAGAAGGGATCTCAAGAGGTCATCTGGTCCAAGCCCTGCTCAAAGCAGGGCCAACTTCAAAGATGTATCCGACTAATGTCACATTTTGAAATAAAATCCCGGAAAAGGGTCACACTTTGGATCCCAAATGAAGCAGTGGGTGGCATATATGTAAACTCCAGTTCCTTCTTCTAATGTTCACTTCCTAGCTGTTCCAAGCAATATGGGCTTTTCTGGTTTCAGATGATCCCTTCATCAGACTTTTTTTTTTTTACTTTTTTCCAAAGAAGCCTGGATGCCCAATTTAGGCCTGAATGCTAAATACACATTGAGTGTTGAGACACTTGGGGAAACCCCAAGAAGGTGGCCCTGACCTGCTGAGCACCCTGGCTCCTCTGCAAGCGCTACAGCACTCTGGAGCACCTTTACCATGACAGGCATTTGTCTGCAGACCCTCCAAGATGTCAAATCAGCCCCTGTAAAAGGGAGATTGCCAGATAAAATAATCAGGCAAAGGACAGACCAGAATCAGTGGCGCTGGCATCAGAGCTTTAACATTGCTTTTACCTCTGGTATACTACTGCAAATAGTAGAGACACCCTACTCAGTTTTTCGCAAGGGATTTTATGAAGCACACTGCTCGCTGATTACCAATGTCAGCTATTACAAAAAAAAAAAAAAAAAATTTAACAAATCTAAACAGATCTTTACAATGGAAAGTATAGACTGAATCATAGAATCATAGAATCATTAAGGTTGGAAGAGACCTCTAAGATCATCGAGTCCAACCGTCAACCCAACAACACCATGCCCACTAAACCATGTCCCTAAGCGCCTCATCTACCCGCCTTTTAAATACTTCCAGGGATGGTGACTCAACCACCTCCCTGGGCAGCCTGTTCCAATGTTTAACCACTCTTTCAGTCAAGAAATTTTTCCTCACGTCCAGTCTAAACCTCCCCTGGTGCTACTTGAGGCCATTTCCTCTTGTCCTATCGCTTGTTACTTGGGAGAAGAGACCGACACCCACCTCACTACAACCTCCTTTCAAGCAGTTGTAGAGAGCAATGAGGTCTCCCCTCAGCCTCCTTTTCTCC
>NW_008825271.1:2373496-2373821 GCF_000699105.1 Pygoscelis adeliae
GGTGCACTCGATCCCCTCGTCCAGATCATTGATAAAGATATTGAATAAGACCGGCCCCAAAACTGAGCCCTGGGGAACACCGCTCGTGACCGGCCGCCAACTGGATTTAACTCCATTCACCACAACTCTCTGGGCCCGGCCGTCCAGCCAGTTTTTGACCCAGCGCAGAGTACACCTGTCTAAGCCGTGAGCCGCCAGCTTCTCCAGGAGACTGCTGTGGGAGACGGTGTCAAAGGCCTTACTGAAGTCCAGGTAGACCACATGAGATGGTGGTCCATCTGACTGCTCCAGCCTGACTGCTCCTGTGCTGGCTGGGACCCGCATC
>NW_008825271.1:2374140-2399449 GCF_000699105.1 Pygoscelis adeliae
CCTCCGCCAGCTCTCTCAGCACCCTCGGGTGGATCCCATCCAGCCCCACAGACTTGTGAGCATCCAGGTGGCATAGCTGAAACCTCAGCTAAGAGCTTCTCTTTTGGAAACAGACTCAAACAAAATTCCATTAGTATGTGAATTATTATTTGAATAAAGAAATTGCAGGACAGAATATGAGTGAAGATGATTGCAATAGAAAAACTATAGGTACAGTAGAAGAAAGTATGACTCAATACCAGTCACCCTAACACATGACAGAGCTTGTGATGTGGTAGAGAGCTGTAGGGGAAAGGCTGTGGACTAACCAGCCTCTTCACAAGCTGACAAAAAAAGAACAAATAAAACCATTTGAACATTAGAATGGTAGCTATGCAGTTAATGAATTACAGTCAGTTAGAACCAAGGGATAGTAAGTTTCTAACTTTCACATAAACATTTTTTTTTCCCCCCAGTCGCAGAGCCCAAGCAACACTGAAATGGTCAGTGACCAAGCATCTGTTATAGCTACAGCTAGACACAGCTGAGCTGAATCAAACCGTGCTTTATGGCATAACCTTAGATGAGTCGCTTGATCATCTTGTTTCACAACTATTCCACCTGGATGCCTGAAAATCTGAGATGATTTAATTCGTAATGTAACTATCAAAAGTAACAAATATTCAAGAGAATTTGACGTGTCTGATCATTACAAACTAATTAATAGGGAAAGCTGGTCTGGTAGCTAAAAGACTGTTTTCCCAAAAGGGATGATGAGGGGTGTTGAAGTTTTGGTGTGGCCAGAGTGAATGCTATGGTCAGAGGGCTCATCCATGCTCTGCTGACATTCAGCCACAGGATTCTGTATCAGTCTTGTGCCAGAAATAAATATGCTTTGATCTCTTTAGTGAACAGGCCATGTGAACCATAACAGAACCAGATATTCAAGTTCATCCACCTCCTGGGAAACTGAACACCATCTCTTTGACTCGAGCGCCTGCGGGAGAGGCCAGGCTGGGTGCACAGACGGGTGCTTGTGTGGAGAGGAGAGAAGAGTCCTGGTCAGCCCGTGGGGCTGGAGACCTGCTTTGCTCTGGCTGTGCTCTCGGTGCTTCCCACCTCCTCCAAGCACCCCCTTGATATACCAGTGTCTGAGCACAGTTTCTCACTGTCCTGCTTCTTCCTTCACCCTGGGGTGCGGATTAAAGCCAGCACCTGGGGCAAACCCTCAAAAAAGAGGTCCCCAAAAGTTCACGTTGGCCCTTTGCAGCATTTTCAGTGTATTTGCATCCGAACAGATGGCAAAGCCTTACATCTGTGGATAAGAGCTATTAAGCAATGCTCTCAAGCTAGTCAACCAGCAAGTAACTAGCGCCCAAATAATTTTATATTGGTGGGGAGAAGAGGTGCATGTGCAACACAAAGCTTAGAGTTTCCATTCGTATGATGACAGCAGTGTTGGCAAACCTTTTACAGCATTTTTCAGTTGTTTCCCGGCCCCTCTGCAGCTGAGGAATAAAGACAGCAAGGCCCTTTGTGTACCAGAGCCAGGTGCCTGAGGAACACCCCTGCCTCATGCAACGGGCTCTCCTGTGAGCCCTCCAGACAGAGAGCAATGGGGAAGCGACCCCACGATCAGAGGAGCGAGGAGCAAAGACAAGGAGGCCCTTCAGGAAATCCTGGGAACAGGCCAGAGGAAAAGCTCTTGCGCTGGTAGGTTTTTTTGTTACCAAACCCTAAGGAGGGGGCTTTAAGAAACAACCAAAGCTTACCTTTTAAATGAGGTAAAACTTGTACATGACCTTTCCATAGCATCTCCTCATTTCTTCTTAAATGATATATGACACACACACTTGAATCCCATTTATGAAAAAAAAAATCCTTTCTGAACACCATGTCTTTTTTAGGAGAAAGAAAACGTTTCTAACAAGTACTATGTCAGCCCATAGAACTAATGCAAACCCATGTTTATAAGTAACAGCTAGTAATAACATTGCACATCTGACATGTTTCCTTCTGTCTGCTAACCATAACACAGAGAAAAGTGAAATTATGTTCTATGATACAAACCAAAAATACCCTAGGAAAAGGCCTATGTATTTAATTATTCTTTGCCACTGTGCATTCAATCAAATCTTCTATCATAGCTGACAAGGCCAACTTTGCACCTTCCTGTTGTTTTGTCATATAAAAACAGGATGTCATTCCACTGGGGAAAATAATTGTCAACAATAAAGAGGTGGTTTCTTTGACATTTGCTAAGATATTGCTGAAAAATCTCTTTAGTATGGATCACTTCACCTCACTGTGTAGGAGAACTGACTGGAAACTAAGCTCTAAAGCGTGATGCCTACCATTGCGTCTAATATGAAAATGCAATATCTACATTCCCCATAGCTTAGAGAGAGACATACCTCCCGCCAGGCAAAATACACATGCACATACTCCGCTCTCTCTGCCTCGAGTTCATGCTGCAATGTAACAAATGGCTGTTCACAGATACTTAAATTCCCTTCACAAGATAAAAAAAAAAAAGGAAAAATAGTGCTAAGATCGAGATGGGCATGTCTGCAACACCAGCATAATTTTTATACTGGTTCAGAAAGATAATCTTGAAAGTCCAGTTATAATGAAAGCCCAGTGGTAGTTCCATATCCATCAAGATATGGAGCACTTTTGGTCAAAATAGTCTGTGGCATATAGCTGATGTCTCAAGGATAAATAGGCCTTAGGGGCAGAGGGAGAAGGAACCTCAGTCAGGTTCCCTGACCTGACTCTCATTTTCCAGCATTGCACATAACGCATTGCCAAACAAAAGGCACAGTTTTGTAGGGATCTTGAATTTTCTTAATTTCAGGAGAAAATCACTACACATTAGACTATGAAGCACATGGTTAGGTAGTTTGTCAATGGTTATCTGATAATGTATGGCAATTTACAGTGATTGTCTACAGAGCTAAACACTTGCAGTGTCATCAAAACTAGTCGCTGAGGTTTTATTTGACATGCAAATTAAGAAGCATGAAGAAATTAAGAAGAAAGATACTGCAATTTTTTTTTGAAGAATACTCAGGCAGATGCAAGAAGAATCTCAGAATGGTGTTTCATCTTTTCCTTTTTTTAAATCAGCAGCATGATTACATTATACACGGGCTTCCTCAGTCTATACAAGAATAACTTAAATAACTGAGATACTATATCTTAGTGCCTTCAATACAGTACCGGTTGGGCTGAATCAGCTGGTGCTTAGAAGGAGCAAGAGAGATGATGCTCCTTCCTTCAGTTTTCCTTGGCATTTGAGGTTCTTAGAGCCAAACCTGCCCTTGGTTTCTGCTGCAGGTCATGGGAGGTGATGACGGTTTTGGAGTCTGCACGATTTCCACCCATAACAACTCCCCTTCAGCCCAACCCACTGAAGCATCCTTTGTGCCTGCCTGGAAGGAGCAGGAATAACTGCAGGAAAAACATAGCCCTGCTATCCCCTCCCATTCCTGGGCAAAGCAGGAGCTGCTTTGTGTTCTGACATACAAATACTGAAGTTGCACATTTAACCTTGCCTTTTGTTTTCCATCTTCTTTTTCAATTTGCTGCTTCTTCGGCATTGCTCCCCACTTAAAACAATTGCGGCATTAACAAAGGCCAAGTACCAGCTGTATTTCCTTTAACGCTTAAAGTCCCACCTTTTCCAGTGAACTTTATTGCTCAGCTAACCTTAAATAATCTTAAATAGCTGCTGCTGCTGCTTCCATGTACTGCTTTGTCCACATTAAAACAAATCTTGCAGATACTGGCTCACAAAAGAACAGCATTTGCTATAATAGGAGCAGGGTTGGACCATGTGCCAGGTGTCTCCTTTTAGGCTGCATGTATGTTAAACAGTCAAGTGTTGCATACATCACTGTAGATTAATAACAAAAAAGTGTTTCCATTATTCCTTTCAAGTCACTTTGCTGAAAGCTCAAGTCTTAAATTTTTTTTCAGAGAACTACCCATCTGTCTTTATTTCTTGTAAATGTCTGTGATATGCAGAAAGCTAATGCAAGGTTAGTAATAATTAAAATTAATTGTGGAACTTAGTTACAATGGAATAGAATAAACATCGGTAGTAATATGTGCATTAAAATACACTGTCAATAGCTGTGTGCATTTAAGCACTCATAAAGAGCATCAGATATTTCTTGTAGCTGTATATGGGTTTACCACCTAGGCAATTCACAGTATGTGTGAATTCATGGTAAAATATTTTAAGAGTGCAGTGATTAATGCCACTAGATAATTGGACAGCACAAATGGCAATATAGCCAGGTTCCATGTAAGCACTGGGGAAAAAAAATAATCATAACAATCAGTACTGTTTCAGAGCCATATCAGATTGATTCAGAAGGGAGACTTAAATTGTTATGCCTTATTTATGATTTAGATACAGAACTCACAAAACAAATGAATGCTTATCCTTGGAATTCATTCTACTCAATACTCTGCTTTTCATAAAGCCCACGGCTTGTCTTCATTCATGAACTATCCCATTGTAAATCAGATGACACTTGACAGGGCATTTTTGTATTTCATCTTTTTAGCGAAACAGAGCATCAGTTGCCAAAGATCGCCAAGTTAATACAAGAATGTACATAAATGAGAGCAAGTGTATCTGCAGAAAATGCAATCAACTGCTCCTATTGTTATTTCAAACACGTGAGGAGACAGACCTGTATTTCATTTAACCTGTTTACACTCCATTTTATATTTACGAAATTGAGCTGATGGGTGCAGATGGCTGCAGGGCGATTTGTGGTTACGAGCACAAACAAGGGTCAGGCGCTCTGGGCTCTGCATGCGGATCTTCCACTGGGACTGGCAGCAACCTTCATGCACTCAGTGTACTCATACCTCTTTAAAATTGGGCAAAGATACTGCCTCATCTTGACAAAACTTCGTGTTTTTAATTAAACAAGAGGCAATATATTTTTAAAATAGTACTGTAGCAATTTTGCATTTATTGGATTAAAGTAGCAGTAAAAAGTAAAATTCCTATGATTTTACTCTTCTTGATCTGCTACGTGGGTAGAAAACAGCATAAAAGAAAGTCAGCCAAGGATCACATCATCATGTTACTAACTCACGTAGTCCCACATGCTAATGTGTTGGAAATATCCCACCACACAGACTGAACAAGTTGAAGTAATAGTACAAAAAACTTTGAAAGTTTTACCAGGAGTTGCAAAATAGGAAGTTGAGTCTAGCTGGTTTTTTCCCCAGTACATTTTTTGCTATTGCCAACTACCAAGCAGTTTCATTTGTATCTATTGAAAGAAGCCATCAGGATACACAGAGGGTCTGGAATTCCCTGTGCCTGTTAACAAGCCCATAATAGATAAATCCAGATGTGCCCACTCCACCTCTGCTATGAGATCACTGCGAGGCAGTTTGGCAAGGAAAACCAAAGCAAACGGCTGCGGTGTCAGATGCAGAGCCCTAAATAAAGTACTGATCCATGAGAGCGAGCTCAGTGCAAGCCGCGTGAGCTGCCTGACTCTGAACTTACCCAAGAGCAGCCTGGGAGCATCACGGTGAACCTAGAAGCCCTCACATTTTGAACGAAAGTCTCTTCCTTAGCAGTATCAGTCATTCCTGGACTTCCCAGAGCAAGCTGACACTCAGCACTCTCCAAGGAGGGAAAAAAAAAATTAAAATTGCATCTTTATCATCATATCAGGCTTCCCCAGGGCTTTCCCAGAGACCAAACTTGGAGACTGTACAACAGCGCTGCCTCAAGCACGACCCCGAGCATAGCCAGAGGCCATCTGTCAGATCTCCGGCAACAGGAGGCAGCTTAAAACAGATGCAGACAGATATTTGCAGACAGACTGTCAGCATTGGGGCGCTGGGAGGCTGCAAGTAAGCCCTGCGCATGGGAGGAGGTTGGACATGGAAGACGCAAGTCTACGCCCGTTCTTGCTTCTTCCTGCGATCACTGTACCTATACATTGTTAATGTGCGTTACCAGAAGCACGTGTGTTTGCAGAAGCATTAGCAATAATAAAACCCCTCAGTATCAGCAATCTAAAGATGGCTATGAGAAAAGGGGAAGGGTCCGTTACCAGTCTTGTCATCTTTCTGCTGAGCTCTACCCTCATTTTCATGAGCAGCACAGGGTTTTAACTACAGTCCACATTAGTAGGAATTACTGTACACTGACATATCACAAAGCAAACTGAGTCCTTTATCTTCTGAGCAGACTCCTGGTTTGTTTTCTTCTGTGATGAAACAGAGGTTTTCTGTAGCCTACATTATAAAACTAACTTTTAAGCCATTTGTTCTAATACTTTCTTTTCAGAGCCTTGGAAATCTTCCGCAATGAATAGTTAGCAACAGCAAAGCGCGTAAGTTTATTTGCTTTACAGAAATCAGGTTTGCATTAGAAACGAGAGCATGGGGAGACTCATTTTGGGAGGCACTTTATTTCTGCAGCTGAAACGTGGGGTGGGGAAAAACCAGGTTTGTAGTAAATGCTTGGGTTCAGTTGCAAGCTGCTTCATGAGTGGGGACCTGCATCACACTTGAGACAATTCTCTGCTCCAGGGAACGGCATCGAAAAGGAAGAACGCTCTATGCACTTGCTACGTCCCTTCTGCCAAAGTACACTCAGCTCCTTCCTTTGGCTGCTTCAGCCTACTATACAGGAGTAGGAACATTCATGTAGTTCTCACTGAATATGCATTTAGATGGCTTGGATTTATTTCCCTCTTTCCTGATACATCCAGAAATTACTCTAGTCTACCAGTCAGTAGATATGTCAGTCCTAACCATAGATGTTATCATCTAAGTATGTGATAAACCAAAAATTTCCTTAATACAGTTCTTTCAGTAGCAGACAGTATTCAGTGTTGAAAAGAAGCATAAAAATAATCACCCTGAGCCTGACTGCATTGCTGGATAGAAGTGTGCAGGGCAACTGTGTGTCTACACAAAGAAACCTTTAAATCGTTTTCACATCCTGTAGCTCTAGATCGACTCCCCAGGTCCACGCTCTTCACGTAGCTGTCACAGCACTGACTCAGACTGAAGGATGCAGGAAATTTCAATGCTGCATCTCCTCTGCCCGCTCTCAGAGAGGTCAATGGCACATGAAATAGCGTAGTGACAACGTGACATATGGCGGCGTCCGCATGACACGAAGGAGATTTTGCATCTCGTTCTACAGGGACAAACGCCAAATATTTTAAAAAATGCCCATCAGCCCGTCTGAGCTGTCAAATACTCACTGATGAACAGGGTTGCATAACAGTAATAAAAATATATTTACCAGATAAGGCCCAGGGATAGTGAAGTGTTTCAACCAGGCAACACAGTTAAATCATCCTTTCTGAACTGCAAAACATATTTCAGAGTTTTTTTATGATGCCTCTAGTTCCCGAGCTCAGGAAAGGCTCCTGCGTTAGCCAAAGTCATCTCACACGATACTTTTTCCTAAGTATTGCCGAATCTTGAGCTCAGATAATCAGTTCTTGCAAGTTTTTATTGACCACAGTAGACGACTCCACCTTTCTGACAACTGTTTTAGCTAGAATAGGAAACAGCATTTACTCCTGATCCAAGAGTGCAATCCGGTGGTTCCCTTCACATATCAAAGAACAGAATGTTACCTCTGATATTTAAGTTCACTGGTTACGAGGAGTTATTATAAATACCTTGTATGAACTCATATACTTTACTAGATTAGGTGTTAAAATCTAATCTAGAAATGTCTATGTTAAAATTAGCTTTTGCTTAAGCAATATCTTCTCTTTTAAAAAGATATCCAGATCTAAGGATGTCAAATGAAGGAAAATCCATTTTTTCCTCCAGGCATTTTTATTCCAATGGCTAATTGCTCTTAAAAGTAAATATTAAAATTCATAATTAGCTTTCTTGATTACTCAGAATAATTTGACCCTTACGCTATTCATTTTTCATGTTGCTTTTAAAAAGCAATAAGCAGGAGGCTGGGGAGGGGAAGCAATCTATGTTTTCTGCAGGAGGAGAGGGGTGGAAATGAGAAAACCCCAGGAAAACACAGATCCACCACCAAATGGTAAAATTTTCACAATGTGAAAACGTAGAGAGCTCCACTGAGCTCACCAGTTGTACCAATTAAGACTAGTTGATAACCAGATTTTATTTTTAATGCTTAAAACTTTCTATATTAACTTATTCAAGTTACTGCAATTACCTATCAACAGACAAAATATCTGAGCAGAGTCTAAAAAAAGGCTTGCAGCTTTTCCATCAACAGTTTTGTAGCTTGCAGAGAGACTCTCCCAAGAATCACTTAAATTCACCCCAGATCGAAGTTTCACATTTAGATCAATGAAGGACTCTTGTTCTAACATATAGAATATGGATACTCACATGAGATACATTCATAGCCATAATTCAAGTCAGCTTACAGAGCTCTGAAAATGCAAATTAAATCTTGAGCGGTGCGACTTCACAGGTTTGAAATCTTGTACTATTGGACAGTAATTCACTCTCTCCAACTGTCCTATATAATTAAGCCATACGCCACCGTAGAACCTGAAGGCCGTAGAGAGGTCGAAAACATTTACCTCCCTACAGTAGGAAGCCAGTGGAGGAGTGGGGAAGGGATCAGCAGCTCTGTCACTTACTGAAACAGAGGTATCTGCGATAATTAATGGTTGGATATTCTCCAGCTTGAGCAGTCTTTCACAGGCCAGTGGTTAAAAAAGAATAAATCATGGGTTTATTTCACAGGTTTCTGTCTGCATATGCGCTTATCATCAGAAGCGTGTTTTAGTATGCATTTGCTAGAATACAGACAAATGCATCACATTTTCAAAACAGGAATAATACTTTAGCAGGAGTATCAGCAGTAGATGCAAAGCTATCTATTGTTCCTGATGTGGCCTGCCTTTTCAAAATGGGCAGAAAATGGCAAGTTCGGTCCCACTGAGTTAGTGGCATATTAATTTTTGGCATCTGAGTGTGACATGATATAGCAGAAATGTTAAGGTACTTTTATGCCAATTGATAAATGAGTTCAGGTTTAAATCCAGATTAGTAAAAGCAGTTACTTTCTAGCACTTTTTTCCCCCTTTTGTGGCTACAGAAAAAGAGTATGTTTTCCCATATTAGCTTAACAGATTGCTAGCATGGGCAGATGTTTGATACCTAGTTGTATGAACTGTGTCGCCTGAAACAAGGTGTTTGATTTTTAGAGCCAGCATCTTCAAAATGCCCAGCCACCTGGTAGGAAAGTCTCATGTTTGCTGCTTAGCTCCTACCTAAACTCCCTCCCAGCCTCCAGAAGGGCAACCTAGCAGCAGCAGCAATGTGTGTCCCTAACTTATGTTCCCTGTGCCCTTGGGGGGCCTGAGAGGTGAGCTTGCTGACTTCAATAACTCCTTGGATTCATGTGGCAGGCCCTTAATTTTCAGAAATGTGGAAGTAATCATTCCCTGGGTACATCTCTCATGATATATTGGTTTATTTATTTTTTTCTGACTGTGGATCCACAGGCTTCAAGTGAAAACAATAAAACAATTGGTCTTTTTTTAACTCTATCATTTTTTTGCGGTGAAGCTGCCATTTCCTGAAATTCACCTTAAAACAATGGGACCAAATAATTATACCAACATGTACATATTTAATTACGTAGAAAGCATAGACATCATAAGTTTGTTAGGCTGAAGAAACACTTCTGTGGAAAGTAGACTGTAGCATGACAAGTAGGAGTGGATGGTATCACATACAGTATGTTGCCCAGAACTTATAGACTACTTAGTATTTTCTTAAGGAGCTCAGAAGCTAAAATTGAAGTCACTAGAAAAACAAGTCCCAGTTTGCCTGCCTAGTATGGTCTAGTGCACCCCTACCTTTGGGCATCAGTGACAAGGGGGCTGCTACAACACAGTGATACAGTAATTCTGAGGTCTGAGAAGTCCTTGACAGAATATAGGAAGACATGCACTGCGACACTTTATTTGCTGACTTCTTGGACCTCACATATCCTTGGAAAAAAAAAAGGAAAAAAAAAAAGTTTGTACCTTCCTGTAAACAGTAACACAGAGGAACTATTTTCCTGTGTTCTGTATGTTCTCTTTTTGCCTTAGCAGTAAGTTATATTCGCACAATATCTCTGCAGAAATTATCTCAGAAGAGAGCCATAACTTCCTAAAAAGATGTAAGAATAGATACTAGTGACCCCTTCATTACTAGAAATGGAACCTAAGTAAGAATTTCTATCACTATCATACAATACATATAACTCAGCAGAAGATATCCCTTTTTCACCCTTGGTGGAATATATATATTTAATAATATATAACTTAATTTGTAGGAATACTGAGTTTCATTACCTAAAACCATCTGTCTTCAAAACAAATTTTAATAGATGAAAGCATTGCATGTCCGAAATAAAGAACAGTAAGAAGAAAGTTTTAGGAAGAGCTAGCAAACATCCTCTTGTCATCAGTTGTCTGTGAATGTATCTGCAGAAAGCAACGCACATCCTTCATTTTAGATTTCATTGTCCACTGCGTACACCACGAAGAGGGAGAACAAACCAAGCGCAGAAGTGAAAGGAAATCCATCAAGACCCTGAATGCTAGGATAACTCTTCTGCAGGAAGGAGCCACAGGTTAGGTGAGGAGACTCTGGGGCACAAAGCCTTGCTTGAATATCATGTATAGTGATGCATACAAATAAGTATGAGGATCTATATGTATACACATTCTACATGGCGAAAATATTTTGTCTAGGTATACAACTGAATTCAATAATAGCAATCTTTTAATTCCTTTAGATTACAGGGTACAAGAACAGTCAAAATACCTGTGATCCAAAACATGAGAATTCACAACTGAATTGTCTTGTGAATATTTGTTTGATTAACAAGTGCTTTGAGTAGAGTGGTTGCACAGACACAAAACACTTCTTTTTCTAGGTCTAGCCTTTTGAATCTATGATATCTATATTAACAGTATTAACTTCATGGGAAAGACTTCATAATTACTTCTGCAGAGAAAGGAGCTTAGGCAGCTCTTAATGCATGGCTGTTCTCTAAGCTGACTTTCCAATACCTAGATTTATCTGTTGTATTTCAAAAGCAGTTTATAGAGATAGGATGTTAAGGGGCAACACTTTTCACTATATCTTTCTTCTAGTTTTCTTCTGTATTCTCATTTTGGTCCCCCTATATAAGAATGCATTTTAATTTAATGTTCTCTTAATTAGCTATTATCATAACTGGAATATTAAGGATCAAGTTGAGTCTATAGTATGAAATTTCACATCTCCCCAGCATACCAATTTGACAATTAGGCAGAATATAAGCATAAGCCTGCATGGCAACTGCGCAAACACTCCAGAATGAGAACAGTTTTATACAGATAACAAAATGAATGCAAAAAGTGTCTTTAAGAAAGGGTGACTATTTGCTATTTTCTTTTGTCATTTTGCTGCAGTTACAACCCAGTCCATTCAAAACAGGGGAACCCACCGTCTCTTCCTTGTTCCCTTTCTGCTCAACTAAAGAACCTATTTTCTGTTCATCACTCTTTAGATTTACCTCTGCACTGCTGCTTCAGCCCTCCAAGGTGTATCAGGAATGCTCTGGGAGTGGTGAGGCAAAGCACTTGGCTGCTTGTACTTGTACTTTCTGGATGCTGAGAGCAGTTATAGGAGCCTCTTCCCAGCTCTTCCACATCTCCTCCTTGGGCCTTGCTTGCAGAGAGCACAGGTAGGTATGGGCAGAAGCAAGGTTTGCTCTGACTATGCTGTCACATGGCAGATAGAAGATACCTCTCCTGCACAGCAGTTAAGAAGCAATGAAGAAAAGCAAGATCTCTTTCAGCTGGCATATACTGTTAATAAAAGACTCATGATGTAGCCATGTGTTGCTGGTAAAAACAGCAATCAAAACATTAGAGCCCCTTGAAGAAACAACACTAAAACTCAATTTCCATTAAAAACAATACAAAACAAACAAAAAAATCTCTTTATAACTTGGAATTAAACTGATGTCCTGACATTTTCCAGGAATTACAAACTGAAAAAAAGTGTCATATTTCTTCCAGGACTGATCGTTCTGCTTTCTTCCACCTGAGATTTGTTGCGGCTCTTAACTACCACAGGACGGTAAATGCCAGAGCCAGTCCACTAAGCCAGACCTTTTCTCTGCAAAATAAATGGAAGAACTAGTACAGCTACACCTGCTGAGAAAGAAGAAAATAACAAGCCTTTTCTTGTCCTCTTTTGGTCAGGCCACGGTAGCCCTCAAGTGATAAAACAGAAACTCTCTTATGAGTTAACCCTAAAGCAAGCCCTAAAGGCTTCTTCTCACCTGAAGCAGGACCCTGTTTAAATCTCTCAGCTGAACTGATTCACAGCACCCAGGGCTTATTTTATTACAGAGCAGGGCTGGATACTCATCTGTGGCCATTTTTAGTTTATTTCAGGAACAAAATGAGTTTTTTGCCCTCAAGTTGAATTTAAAACAAATACATTTGCTGTAAAGTAGAAGAGGAGGAGGAGAAGTTTTCTGGAAAAGATAAAAGTTTTCAAACCATTTAAAATTGATATAATGTGTTCATTTCATTCACAAAAGATGGTTAAATAAGCTGAAAGTGGAAGTCTTCATCCTGCATAGAAGAAATGATTGATGTTGGACAACACTTTTATTCTTAATTTTTGTCTGGACTTTCGAACAAGTGCCTTTTTTTAGGTGAATGCTAAGATCAAAATTGGAATCAGGAAGAGGGAAAGGAATCAGATATTACAGAAAGTTGGGGGAGTGAGGGCTGGAATCTCATTACGCTAATACCTGGGTGTATTGCAAAAATTAATCAATTTTCATTGCGTTCTTTGTGAGATGAGGGGATGATAGTATCTCTGTTATACAGCACAAGAACTGAAGCACAGACGGCAGGAAAAAAAAGACACTTTCACTGTAAGGATCTCATCTGATAGATGTAGCACATGATTTTTCAGAGCATACAGTGTTATATAGCACTTAGTATAGTTAAAGCCCAGCCTTTACACACTAGTTTCTCTAGAAAGAAATAGTACAACACAATCAATCAGCTCTTGTAAACAGTGTGTTCAGAGCTTTCTCATGCCAGAGTATGAATTAATAGTTAATAGCAGAGGGCTTCGTCTCGTTCTTAAAAAAAAAAGGAAGATTGTAAGAAACCCCCCTTAGCTGCTGTAATACCTAAGATTATGAATCTCTTAGTAAGACAAATCATTATAAGAAGAGACAGAAACTTTTGCAGATAAAATAGTCTGTGTGTGAGCTAATGCTGAGTGGTCTGTTTTCAGTGTCAGCTAGCCTTCATTTCCTGAGATCTGTATCTGATGTTAATGATACAACAGGAGCTAATTAGTGAATAGCCAAGTGTGTACTAGAGAAATCCTACCTTTTTTTCCCACTTTTCAACTTAAAACTCATGGCCATTCCCTGCTAATTGCACTGTATGGATTACTTAAGTGCCAACGTAAGCTGCATGAAAAAGATAACACTAAACTGGGAGATGAATGAAAAGGATCTGACCTTCTTAGTCAAGGTCATTGATAGTGTAATTATTCTGATAAGCTAGGCATAATGATCTCATGTGCTATCAAGACACTCAGGCTATTCAGTTCAGCAAAAATACATTGCATTTTCCAGTATACAATCCATACATATGCTTTTAAAACATGTATCCTAGGTTAAAGCTACCCATGCTGATCTGCCTGAACACAGGACTGTGTACCGGGATGATGCTGCCAATGGAAGAAAGAAAGGTATTGGAAAGGGTTGTGGCATGCAAGGCTGCCCCAGACATCCCTCCTACTGGACAAGCAAAAGCAGGGGGATCCAGATCTGAATTTCTCGGCTCTAAGCAGGAACTTTTCCGCTGTCTCCCTTTCACAGAGCTCTGGGAGATCAGGGATGTTAGTGGCACAGCAGAGCAGTCTCAGCTTCTGCTGCAAAGGAGCCCAGTGTCAGTGTATAAGGTCTGGGAAGCACCATCAAACTCCCCAGAGAGGATGCACCAGCAGCAGGACCAAGCTTCCGCTGCTGTGCTACTTCTCAGGCCGGGGCCAAAGCTGAGGGGGAGAAGCCTCACAGCCCCCACCAGAAATCTTGGCTAAATCAAACAAACCCCTTGCCTTCCATGGATTCTCACTATACTGTCCCACCAGCTTTAGAGCAAACCATAGACAAAATAAAAGAACTAAAGAGAAATCGCCTGCTCTGTGCAACTGGCATATGTTTGCAGAATCAGATGAAATGGGCCCATGTGGGTTTATTGTGCGGTGTAAAGTTCAGAGGGAATCGCTCTCACTTTCCCACAAACACTGGCTTGAAAGCAAGCTCAGCCTTCATAATAATCCCTGAATTTAAAAAAGCCTTAATCTTTATTCACAAGGAAATCCCTTGTGTATGCACAGTTGACAGGACAAAATGCAAAGTTTCATTGAACTTCAGGCTGGCTGCACTTTTTTCTTTTTCATTCCTTAGACTCTACAAATAAATTTCAACGTATCCAGGAAAAACAATGTTATATCATGCAGGTTCCTATAAAACCAAGGCAAGGATTTTCAGCACGTAGAAAACACACCTAGCACATGACTAAGACACTTAAGCAACGTAACACAAAGTATCGCAATGCTTGCAAGGACCCGTATTTAACACATGACCAGCCACTGTGGACTGTTCTGTGTGACTGGCAGGAAATTATGTACCCACCGCACTGGGGCGGCTATCCCCATTGAATAAAAGCAGCTGGCGAAAGGGCTGGGCAGCTAGTGGAAACGCAGCCAGGCAGCACGTGAAAGGCTTCAGAAAGAATCAGCTCTCTGAGGGCATGGGGAGCCTCTCGCCGGAGCTGAAAGCAGGCCTGTGCCTGGGTGGTGAAACAAGGCTGCAAAGAAATAATTCCTTAGTATTAAGATTAAATGAAAAGAAGTTGATTCCAGCAAACAAAGGCAGTGATTCATGTTCCTGAAGTACTACCAAACATCAGGCGTCTTTTGGGCTCCTTTTCATGCTGCAGCAGTGGCAGAATATGTATTTATTTGACAGGACCAATGTCTTTCTAGCCTCAGAAGGAAATACAGAGTTTCCCATTGCAGATATCAAAATCATATGCTGGTCTGTGACTTGGTCTGTGTATTTGCTGCTCAGTAATGTAATATCACCCGCTCAGTAGCCCCTGTGCTGGGATAAATGTTTGTGCTGCCACACTTAATCTTCTGATCAGCACATCTTCTCCGCTTTTGTTTGTTTGTTCACAAGTGTAGCATATCTCTAAGTAAAGCAACAGAGATTTAAATAAATTAATCATAAAAATCATCACACTGTAGTGGAGTGTTTTTCCCTCTGTTACTTTGCATTTATTTCATGATCTTACTGGCAGAGTCTATAGTTGCTCATGGTGTTTTCACACATCCACAGAAGTGCAAAAGATGCATAAAATATGCAAGTTGATGGACAGACATTTGCAATGGAGGATAACAGACAACATACCTCCCTATTCCAGCACATCTCCTAAATAATATTTTTCTTCTGTTACAGACATTTTTGCTCTTTGTAAAACCACTGAGGCTGGTTTAAGAGTTGAGACTCAACAGCTCACAGATAACACTGGAGTGACGTTTCTATCTTATTCCCAGATCTAGTTTGTCATGAGTCCGAGGCAAGAAAAGTCCAACAAGCACTGCAAAACAATGAGATATGGGAAAATAATCTCGTTGACCATTTAGTTTTCACTTAACTGCAGTCCTGAAAGATGAGGTGGAACATGTTTTTTCCTCAGTGACCTAGCCGCTTTAATCCTTTGCTACAGTCTATCAGCTATTCTTTTCAAGCCTAGGATATTTGTTCTTTGACTCTGAAATAAAATATTTTCTCATCTGATTCCTCACAGGTACACCCTTTCTTCTTGACTTCAGGTCAAGGAAGGCACTAACTACACACTACACAATAGAAGTCTCTGAATTGCTATGTAAGCTGTTAGGAAAATTAATGTATTCAAGTGTCTGCACACCTCCTTCTTCCTTTATCCTCATTTTGGGGCTGGCAAATCTTCTTTTTCCTTGGTGACTCTACCTCTCCCGTGGAATATGGATCTTTAATTACATTTTGCTATACATAATCCAAGCCATCCTATGTCATACATGTGACAACACAGAAAATGGCTTCGTAGCTAGGATGGCAGTTAGGCTGAAGGAAGGCTGTCAGGAATACAAAGAAATACTGTGTTGTTTCCTGCATTTTGAAAGATTCAAGGGTTGTAGGTAAAAACAAAAACAAAAATCTGAAATGTTTCTGATTTCACTAGTTTCACATAGTTATGTTAACATGATAATGAAAAAAACCAGCAAAAAAGACTTCAAATTTACTGTGAAACCTGCCTTAAAATTATATTCACTTTCTCTCTAGATTTCTACAAATCACTTTTCTCCTGCTTTGCTTCTCAGACAGAAAGCTTTCCCCAAAAAAGAAATGCCTTGTGCTATGTGTCTGCACAGCATACTTTACCACGAGGTCCACAGCAGCTGGGACGTTTCAGGGCTATGGAAAAAAATAAGTTAAAAAACTATTGCTTTAACAGGAAAAACACACTCCATAGGCTTTCATGCAGCAATCATCCACCAGGACTAATTTGAATATATGAGAAAACAAATGGCTTCTGAGGGCTGCAGTAGTAATCAAAGGAATTGCCTGGGTTGGATAGGGAATCAAAAGCAATGACATACACTACGTGATGGACCACCGCCCACGCAGGCTGAAGGCAGTATTTGAAAGTTGCTTTTACAGCTGCTAAGATGATGACAGACTGCTATCCCAGATGAGAAAACATTTCTGGAGTATCACTTGGGAACAAGCAGCATCTAGATTTACCTTGTCATTTGGCTCATGCTATATCCTCCTTGGATCAAGTCTGGGGTGCCTTGATTTTTTGAGAGTATACCTTGCTCTGCCTTGCAATAATTATGTAATTACTGTACACAGTCATCTGAAAATCATCTCCTCTGGAGGTGTTGCAAGTTGGGCAGACATAAAAAAAATCAAGATATTCCTAATAACTAAATAATTTTCAAAACCGTAAGCCAAAATGCTTTTAAAAGCAAATCCATGTTACAAGTATGTTAGCAGTGCCAGGCATTTTCAGAGCTGCCTTGGGTGCTATATGCCATTAAAACGTTTGATGGGTGGTCCCTTAAATATGGTCCTCCTGTTACACTGTCTGTTGCTGTATTTCTGCTCTAGATAATTAAGCAAGAAATTTCCTTTTTTCCCCTGTCTTTACTGAATTAGACTCTGCTCACATTAATCTGCTCCATATGGTCATTAGCTGAGTTATATTTCATATGCAGGATAATAAGATGTAGACATCACACAATTCCAGATGTGTCTGCATGGTCATGGGTTGAAAAAGTCAATTCCCCTCTCTGCCCCCATTCCTGTGTCAGATATCGCTTCTGAGTAGCCAAGTAATATGCCAATGCAGTCTGACAGAGGGCACAGAAGAATGCACACCAAAAATGCCAAATGAATAAAATTGGTGGTTTTCTCTGATAAAAAAAACTGTAAGCTTATTTTCAGCTACGGGGAAGCAAATACAGCACAAGTGAACAATAGGTATGGATGGAAGGATTACAAATTTCTGAGTTCCAAACAAATTATCTTAATTAGACAAGTCCTTCTTCTCTACCCATCTCTCCTTTTTCTTCTGTAATTATTTTGCTCAACAATGAATACTATGCTCTGTCTGCTACAGAGTAATGAAAAAGAACAGCTGTGTGTCTGTTTCCACAGCAATCGAAGAAAAAGGCAAATAGTCTTTTTTTTTTCTTTTTTTCTTTTGCAATCATGCACTTCTGATACGAGTGGTGGGTTTTAGGCATTTAGCCCAGTGGATGTCAAGAATGCTACAGTGATTAAATATTATCTTGTCACATCTGTTTAGAGGCAATATATAACTCTTAAAAAATCTAGGTCATGATAGCTTATTAGTCACCCATCTACACTGGCAAGATACGATAACTTACATAAGACTAAGACCCATGCTGGAGATAGAAAGTCAAGGAGAGATATGGGAGTTCTTAATGATAGGTCTGAGAGGAAATCTTGTATTTGCAAACAGAGGCCCCCCTTGTCAAGTGCAGTGTCCCAGCTGGCATGCGAGTGGGGCTTTATAAAAGAGAATGCAAGGAGAAAAAATCACAGTGAGAGGATTAAGCGAATAATGATCCTGTGATAAGTGGCATGCAGCCATGTCATGGTTTATGGTACTCTCCAGAAAAATTAAGAGAGCAAGACACATTTCTGATAAGGGACAACAGAGTGTGGGAGCTCTGGGTTAAGGTCTTCCATCTTCTGTATAGACAGTTTCTCCAAAACTGTTTGTTTTCCTATGGAGTAGATATAATAAGCTTTTCTCTATATGGTTGAGGTCTATCAACAAAACTGTACAAAACAAAATTATTGTCTGATCCTGATGGATGTAATGTGTTGAATAGCATACTTCATTATAAAACTTAATTTGCTAGGAATGGGAGCTGGAAGTATATTCCCCATGACAACTAATGTCCATGCGTTAACGAGCTGTCTGCGTATTCCCTGGATTACCCTACCAATCATGGTGCTCTGTGAACGATGAATATGAGTATTATAGAAACATCAGCTTCACGGTGTTTTCCAGTTTTGGGAGGGGGCTATTATTTGTTTTGTGCATCTTTTCTCTGCAGCATCCTTGCATTTGAGGAGGCAAGTGAGCAGTTGTTGCAGTGAAAATAAGAGAACTCCAGGGCTGATGAGATTTTAAGTGTCTCTGGTCCGTATTTCCAGCTGTCAGTATGGAAACACTTAGAAGAGACAGAATATGGTAGGGAGAAGGTTGTCATGTTTCCGATGTCTTTTTCCAGGTGTACAGATTTACAAAGAAAACACTGGATGACTCCTTGTTCTCTACAGTCCACATACCCACAGATCAGGTAAATCTGTGCTTGCCAACGCCTTCCTGGGAATGGGCTTCTGGAATGAGATGCCAGCTAGAAATCAGTGTAGCATCCTTACATTGGTTTATGTGTTCAATCTTTGTATATATATCATTAATCCCAACCTTCAAGTTAAATTTTTACCTCATATTTGTCAAAGCCTCTTACAGTCTTCCCTCAGCTTAAGCTACGATTTAACACATTTGTGAAGGTGGATTCCTGTGCCTGAAGAGCCTGGGTCTGTATGGAGGGATGGCATGGGCTGGAGCCAAGGACTGTAAGCTGTGCCTTCTTATTAGTTGTATAGCACCTCGCACATGTTTTGCATTTTTGGGGTCTTGCCGTAGAAAAGTATTAACGAACAAAGAAAAATACAGCAGAAGGTACAGTGAGTGCTTTGGAATGGGTAAATTCATCGTTTTTACAAGAGTTAAAGGAACCAGCATTTGCCTACTTGGTTTTTAGCCAGTAATTTGACTGAGAGTAACTCTCTGGATAAACACAACACTCAGAAATCTTTGCCAGTGATACATATTTAAGTAGAAGAGGCTGACACAGATCCAGCTGATACAGCTGTATGCTTGCGGGTTTTTTTTCTATTTCAGTTGTGGGGGTTTATCTTACTTTGCTCTTTTGTGATTTGTTCTTCTCCAGCTACCAATTTTAGAGATTGGGAGGCTTTAACATGATGAGGGCTCTAGGGAAATAAGCAACAGAATTGCTTATGCCATTTCTGTTGGGACTACTTCTGTGTTTTTACTCTAATCCTAGTGTTTTGGTCGCGTAAATAGAGATTATGTGAAAGAATACAAAAGATGTTAAGCTACAGAATTTCCTCCCTCTTGTGAGCTCAGGCCAGCAGCACCTTGGCTGGAAATCTTTCAGATGTAGGCGATCAGGGGAGGGTAAATGAGGTTTCTTTTGAGTGATGTAGGCTGGACTCCTTTTTTGGATTTCAGCCTGATCACTTGGGTTAACAGCAAAGAATTAGCAACAGTGAAGGGAGCAATCTGCAGGGAGGCTTGAGCAGCTGCAGGTCTGCACCATGTGTGTTATTGTGTGGGTTTTGGCTGGGGTAGAGTTAATTTTCTTCCTAGAAGCTAGTATAAGGCTATGTTTTGGATTTGTGCTGAAAAGAGTGTTGATCATACAGGGATGTTTTCATTGTTGCTGAACAGTGCTTACACAGAGTCAAGGCCTCTTCTGCTTCTCACACCACCTCACCAGTGAGTAGGCTGGGGGTGCACAAGAAGTTGGGAAGGGACACAGTTGGGACAGCTGACCCCAACTGACCAAAGGGATATTCCATACCATGTGACGTCATGCTCAGCATATAAAGCTGGAGGAAGAAGAAGGAGGTGGGGATGTTCGGAGTGATGGCCGTTTGTCTTCCAAAGTAGCCGTTACGCCTAATGGAGCCCTGCTTTCCTGGAGATGGCTGAACACCTGCCTGCCCGTGGGAAGGAGTGAATGAATTCCTTGTTTTGCTTTGCTTGCGTGTGCAGCTTTTGCTTTACCTATTAAACTGCCTTTATCTCAACCCACGAGTTTTCTCACTTTTACTCTTCCAATTCTCTCCCCCGTCCCACCAGGGGCGGGGAGAGTGAGTGAGCGGCTGTGTGGTGCTCAGTTGCTGACTGGGGTTAAACCACAACAGTTACGCAGCACCCATCACCACTATTCAGTAAAAACATACTGGAAGACAAAAACTCAACCATGCATTTACCAGAAAGGGTGTGTGAAATAACAGGGTATAGGAAGGCAGAACCTTGTACCCGCTTGTTGGTGTGGTGGCAGAGCTGAAGGAAGAGCGCAAGCTTTCCAGCTGTGGCTCCACCAGTAGCAAAGCTAATAAGACCTTCCCGTCACGTTGAAACTAATGACAGTTTTGCAGTTTTACCTGAATGAGAAGCAGGTATTTCATAGAAGAAACTTATGCAGCAACATGTGATATGCCACCAAACATGGCACGCCAAAAATAGTGGCAGGATACTGAAATACTTGGGGATTTCTTCTTTCCTCCCTCCAGCATAAATGCACCTCTTCTGTAACCTCATCTTTGCAGTTCTTGATTTATAATGTGAACTCATTTTCAGCAGTAAAAATGAATCGAGCTCACATTTTGTGAATAGTAGAAACAGCTTACTCCTGAGGCTGGTGTGCTCTGGACCTCTCTAAGGGCAGATAGGCTGAACAGTGGGGGAGGTCTGCGGAGAAACGTGTCCAGGGCACACCTCGTATCTTCTCCATACTTTCAGAGCTGCCCAAAGAAAGGGAAAGAACCGCCGTATCACAGGTGGCTGGCTAAAAACATGCATGTACCATTGCTTCACAGAGACCTGAAAGGCAGAGACACACCTGAAACGGGAGGGAAAAAAAGAATAGAGCAGAAAATAACCAGCAGTGGACAGGAGAAGGTGGAGAAAAGAAATGAGTTATTGCTAGCTAACAAAGCTAAGGGTGATAATAAAAGCCTGTTTAATGGAACGGGCATAAAAGAAGAACCAGGGAAAAGCAGGCCCACTGACAAATGAGGGGGATAATCAAATTAACAAGAATTTTATAATGGCAGGGTTAATGAACTGTTATCTTATATCAGTCACCCAGAGGAGAAAAAAGGTGAAGAGTTATGAAAGATTATGCATTAATGAAGACCTAGATAATAGGGAAGAAACAGTTGACTGAAGTAATGGAATAATATTATGGAATTTTCAGGAGGAGATTTAGTTAAGAGATGGGAATAATAAAAATGTGTTGAAATCTCCATCTCCATCACTTTCAAATTCAAGCTACAAAGTGTTCAGGAAAGCTAAGAAAAATTGCTGCCGTGAGAGGGCTTGATTCAAGGGCTGATGGAGATAACAGTGTCCATTAACAGTGAGACACTGTTTCCTTGCCTTCAGCGGGTTTGGATTCACACCTGAGCAGGTGAGCAGGTCATGTGGGGTGCTCAGTCCTGCAAGGTGGAGACACCTCTGGACTTTGTCCAAAAAAGCACTTCAATGGGCGATAAAATTTTAAGTACCAAAGTTGCTTTCTTATCTGCCATGTGACTCAAGTTGCTCGTAGTTAAGCGTGTACTTTGCTCAGCCTGGGCCTGATTGCTCTGCAGTTTTCAGGACTGACCCCATCTGAATTCGATATTTCCATCTTCCCAAGCTTTGTAGTCCAAACTTGCTGGTAGCTGATGCATGGGAGCTGCCGCATTCTGCAATACACCTTTCCCAAAAGGGAAGGAGTGAACTAGATCCATAAATACATTGTTAGGAGAGAAGAATTCAAATGAGGGTTATTTGTTTTGCAGAGGATTTATCCTTTCCCTGTGCTCCCTGTGTCCATAGCAGGAGCCATCAGCTTCTGATCCAGGTAAATGTAGTAAAAAAAGAAGTAAGTAACTGATAATCGGTTCTTCTAGTAATACTCTGCAGAATAGCTGGACTTCTTGACACACATTATAAGTGAACACCTAAACTGAGGTTTCTGTGGACATAGGTTTGTACCGGTGTTAAAAATAAAATATGTTGATGCTGGTTTTAGTGATTTTCACACAAAAGTTTCTCTGCATTCAAATTAAAAATGCACAAAAAAAGAGTGGGAACTACAAGCCTGCTTTCTAGCTTGATACTTATTTTATATTTGGAATTGAGAGACAGACTTGTGATTGCCAATTAGGAAGGGGACAATTCCTTAGCTAGGAAGACATCTCTATTCAAATTCATGTATTTCCACATTAAAAGAGGATTATAAAATTATTAACCTTTTTATGTTCCAGTTAGCAATCATATTTCCTAGCATCTCAACATTTAAATTTAAAAGATTTTTATGCACTATCTGGAAAATTATTTGTATAAATAGTTTTTCTTTTATACACTGTATTAAAAATAAGGCAGTCAGAGATTCTGCTGTTGGCAAGAGGCAATTCAAATCATCACCTTCATGGTGCTTCTCATCCAGTTGTGTGTTTATGGAGGAGAAAGTGCACATATGCACCTTGTGTCCCCAGCAGGGTAAGGCGGCTAGAACTGGAGGGTGTTTTGTCTATGGATTTTGGCTTTTCCTAAAATGTGGATTTTCCTGTAATGCATTACAGCTGTTCTCGGTAGGAAGACCGTAGGGAGCTTGCTGTGGAAGCAGAGCTGCAGATCGCTATGAACATTTCAAGGGGTGCTCTGCGGCTGCTGGCACTGCTGGCTGGCAGTCGGCAAGTCCCTTCCCTCTGCCTGTCACCATCCTCTTGGTCAGAATGGGAGCTGGAGACAAACCCCCTTTTCTCCAGCAGATCAGCTCTACTGGTTGTGCTATATGATTTCCTTTTGCTCCACAAGTTTATCTGGAAGGCCTTGGATTCATGCCTAGATGTCTCCGGCTCTGTCACTGCGTGGTTACCGGACCCCTGACATGTCTTCAGTGATGAGGGACTATGGGTATGATACAGTAAAATAATGCCTCAGTCCGGCAAGCCCAATTTCATCTTTTCCCCCTCTTCTTTCATTTCAGTTTTCAATTACTTTAAAGGAACTTTAAGTAGTAATTTGGTCCACCAAGGACATGTACTGAGTCTTCCACTAGACTCCGAGGAATATTTCAGTCTGTGCTTACTGGGGTCAGGAAAAAAAACAACCAAGCCTGATGCTCCCTTCCAAGAGGCAGTCATGCTGAAAAGCAGAAAAACTCAAGCAGTTTTATCAAATGCCAGAAGAATTTGCAGTTTTTCTGAGCAGTAGGACTCTTGTGGAAACAGATTTCATCCTACCAGAAGTCTCAGGTTACTTGAGCTTCACGTGAAGTACGAGCTTTCTGGGATCGGACAAGTGAATAAAAATTACAGAGAGTTTTTTATTTGAGCCTTTTTTTTTTTTAATCATCTAATGATTGCACTCTGTTTGTTTGTGTTAAAAATGTTACAAAGCGCAAACTCATTTCATATCAGACTAAGAGAAATGGGCTCTTTTAAGTCCACTGTATTTCAAATGAACGACTGCTCTTCAAAAACCTGATCATCTAAGGAGCTATTCCTTCCTGCCCGACATGACTTTTATTTTTCAAACAGTCTCCTGATAAAATGATTGTGCTGTTTCTCTGTATGAAATACTAATTCATTTCAACTGACCTGTCTTCTTTTTTTGTCAGAAGAGCTGTCAAATAGAATCTCAGAAATTACTTTCCTTACCAGAAGAGGAAAAAAGAGCTTTCACCAACACATGCTATCATTCTTACCTGATCTGAAAGCAAAGTGTCACTAGACATTTTTAAAATAAAATTTAAAGAGGATTTATGTATTAGTCTCTTTTCAGTATGATTTATAATCCACTCACCTAAATTTCTAAAATTACTAATATATAATTACATGTCCAAATTCAATACAACTTTTTATTTGAAGTCTTATTTTTCTATTCCCTCTGAAGACACTTGTAATTTTTTTGTAGGCCTTGTTTGATGGTACTGTGCTGTTAAACCTATCAGCACATTCCTGGATTCCAGACTGATCAGTTGAGACATTCAGATAGCATGGCAATATCAGCGAGACAGACACGTTGCATGCATTCATAAAAGCCATTCGTTAAAATGTTGATGTTTTTCTACCCACGATACAGGCTGCAGCTTGTTGATGAAGGTTGAGTATGGAAGCTTAAGCGTTAATGAAGTAAGTTTCTAATAGTTAATTTCAAGGTGAAGGTTTTCAAAGGTATGATGGATGCATCCACTGGAACTCCCATCTGTGTTTTTGAAAGTCTCTACGTCCAGGCATCACTTGCTGTCCTGATTCTAAAATATTTGAGCCCTCCTGCTTTGTCACACATTCGGTATATTCAAACACCAAATTTTCTGTTTCTACTTGGAAGTAGAGAAACCAAAAGTTTAAGCAATATTCCTAATACAGAAAAGGCAGTATGTACTACACATCTAGTTTTCCATCTCACTCATGACAATAATTCTTATGCGGATAATTTTGGTAATATTGGTTGGGTATTTTAGGATTTCAAAATATTTTGAAGGAGTCCTAAATGCAACAGAGTAGGGAATACAAAGGCAAGACCTATGTGGAGAGATGCTAATAAGACAGCGTGTGTAAAATGTTCACCTAGGGACTGTACTGATCATAGAAGATTGTCTTAATCATAGATGAAAGAATGCCAATACTAATTAAATACAAAGAACGATTGGTAAGGGGTGTAGGGGGGCATGCTTATATATATTGCATAAATGTATAAATTAAGAAGTCTGGGAATTTTACATTAGGAAGATAATAATTGCAGAACAGTGGTACCAAGCGTTTCCAAAAGTACCTACCATAAGAACAGTGGTACTGTGATATTGTGCTGCTTCAGTATGGTTTTTGAGC
>NW_008825271.1:2399470-2401752 GCF_000699105.1 Pygoscelis adeliae
TGTGATAATAACATAACAAAAATAAACTAAACCAGCAGTGAAATGAAGTTACAGGCCAAGATGAGGACACACACTCTTGTTTACAAGTCTTGCATAAGAGTGGCAGGGATGAATGTATAATACAAGATCGGTTCTGCTGCTGTCTTGCTACAAGTCTGAACTAGACCTGGCAAAAGGATGAAAATTCTACTTGGCAAAGGCTTCAAGTAATTCAAAATCTGTCTTGGCTTCAATATGAGTTACAATGGAACATGGTAATTTTGAAATCCCTAGGAAAGAAATATTCTGGGAAGAAAATTATTTTACTTGGAAGCTCTTCTTTTGAATAGAGAAAACATTTCGTTCCGAAAATATTAGAAGATATAATAATAAAGAACTGGAAACCAAAAGAAAAGTAATTACAGTTATAAGTAATTCATTTCACAATGTCAAAATGGCACCAAGCTTTGATCTTTTTAGCATTGGTATTGGAGAACAGGAGGGTTGCAGAGATTTGGGAAAGGGAGAGAGCACCTCTGCTCTAGAGGGGGAATGTACCAAGAGGAATAAGAGGATTAGAAGGATTCTGCCATGTCAGCTGAAGTAGGTGCTGCTTGCTTGGAAGGCCAGGGTTGCAGTGTCAGAACTATTACCAGATGAGCTCTGTTTTGTTCTTTTCCCCAAGTGTCTTTCTCCACCCCCAGCCCCTCCCCCAGCAGCAGGTTTAGCGTGCATGGTGGCCTGCTTTCCCTCCTATGCTCTCATTAACAAGATCCTTGGTTCGTGCTTGCATCTCTCACTTAGTATAGTTGCTGTCACCAATAATATATTCTCTTTGATTTCCTTCCTCACTTTCTTCCCTCCGTGGCCCTCCAGAAGACATCAGGAAATTTGCATTTCTATCTTAACAGTGCCCGACTCGGGAACGGTGAAGATAACTCATGACACACGCGACTGGGAGCGGCATCACAGACAAGTCTTTTTTGACATATATGCAGGCGTGCCCTACATAGCTCCTTTGGCAAAGCACTGCTCCCCAGCCAGCCAGACTCCTCTTGCGATTATAGCCATTCAGTTAGGATTTTCAAAGCAATCTCTGCGTACCTTTCACGAAATGAGAAAAATCAGTACTCCTCCATTCCACCCTTCTCCCATCCCCCGGTAGAGAGATTTACAAGGAAATAGGTTTCTTTTAAAAATAACCATTCAAACAGACAAGAAGCGCTGGAAATGTTAACGTATCTGTATCACACATGTTGTCGTACACTTTACATCAAAAGTGGTTTCAGGCACACCTATGTTATTCTACACAAGACACCTGTTACTTGGAAAGCTAGTCTTTCTTTTGGGTCTCTTTCTTTTTGGTCTCTTTTGGGTTCCTTATTTTTTCAAGAGAAAACAGGTGGTTTTGTTTCAACATTTAGTTTTAAAATGCTGTATGAGTGAGTGTTTTATCTTGATGTATGATTTGCTTTGGAAGACTTTCCAGACTTCGCTGGTTGTATCCAAGGGTCTCCTCAGTCTGCCAACGTACGGCTAAAGCAACCAAAGCATTTAGTCACTACAGGGCAATTGCAGCTGTGCCTAAAATTAAGCCTGTGCTTCAGGTTTTTCGTGCCTAAGCTGGTGACAGAGCATAGAGCATCTCCAAAGATTAAAGCCACAATTTCAATGTTCAGTCTCTAGCAGACGTTGCTTCTTAGATTATTCAGTAAAATAACAGCCTTAGCCACTTTGTTTCTCCGGCGTTTGCTGATGAATTTTTAAAATGCAGATTACTAGAACGGTGTCATTGTACTTCTCAGTCTCATATGAATATAATGGATTGCTTGTCAGCAGAAAGGAGCAATGACTCACAAACGGTGTGACAATGGGGAAAACACGTCAGCTTTATAATGAGGGGATTAAATCTGAGGTGTGACCAACTTTGCCATTCAGAAGGATTTTATAGCAGGTGCCACTCAGCTTAAAAATACCACCTTATAAGAAAGGTAAAGACAAAACGTGGTTAATACAACCTTGAGTTCACGTGCAGACATCCAGCGTTCAAAAGGTAAAAAATCTGGCTCAAACACTGTAGATAAATACAGTTGAGTTCAGTGCAAGAGTAAAATGTAACTATATCAACACACGTAGACCCCTAACGGACGGCAAAAAGAGAACTTCTTTCTGACCACAAACAATTAGCAGCTGGCTGACGTCCCACAGCAGGAAGACCAGCATCCTTTTTTACATTTTATTCTAATGAGTGCAACTGTGGAAATAGCATTATTATTTATGTAGGCCCCGGTCCAAGACAGCAC
>NW_008825271.1:2401805-2418046 GCF_000699105.1 Pygoscelis adeliae
GTAAGATTAAAGAGCGATTAGTTGTTTGCAGCCACGGTTCAAGAAAGCGTTTGTGTGCGCAAAGAGCACTTTGCCGTGTAGGTCCTGGAGACATCCAGCCCAAGCTTTCTTGTTGGCTTTCCCCTGGGAAGAGCGAAGGAGTAGGGATAGCACCTGCCAAAGGGGGCAGCTTCCCCCGGACACGGCAGGCTCTTGGGAGCTGCTGGAGTAGAAACAGGCTAAAACAGCACTGGCCAAACCAGCAAGCGGCACGATACTATTTTCTTTTGCCTCTCCCTTTGCTTGCCCTGCAAAGTCCAGCTTGGTCAGACTGACAGCAGTTTCAGTGCCTCAAGAAGCTGTAGCTCAGGCTACGCAGACTTTACATCTTTCTCTCACTCATCCTTTGGAGGCCTTGCAGCAATGCAAAGAAATCACCAAGAAAATAAAATTATGCATTTACACTTTGGATATGTAGTGTATTTATTGATCTCAACAGGAAACTTGGTGGGAAGCAAATGAGAAATGCAAGTGAAGACATCCACTATGTAAACTCTCACAATGGGTTTTGGTTTGGTTTATTTTTGGTGAAAGGCTATTTGGTCAGCAAAGCTTAGTTTTCCATTCTGTGTGCCAGTATCTCCTGGAGTGCAGCATCTATCTGTAATAGCGTCAAAAATTATCTTTGCTATAATAGCTGTGCCTTCTAAGCTGTGCTGCAGGTTTCTTATTTTTTCCCTGAAATTGTAATCCTTTATATCCACTGTTTGCTTTCATTTACTGCATGGCTACCTTTGTCCGACCATTGGGTCTAGCCGAAACAATACTAAAAAAGCTGTACTCGTTAACTCCTTATGCTTTCTTTTAAAATTTCTATCCTTATATCCTCTTTTTCCAAATGTCTTTTGTAACTGCAGTATTATATTTTCACAAGACTTTTAGAGTCCTTAATTTTGACCTTGGAAAATTCTTAACCTTTTGTTTTAAGTTTTTGTTTCAAGGTATTGTTTCGATTTTTATGCAAGGAAGAAACAAAATTAATGCAAATAGAGGGAAAGTCTTAAACAAAGCATGTGTCTTGCTACTTTAGCCTTCTTATATGGCTCTGCTGTACTACTTGGAGTCTTTCATCTGCTTTATGAACACTCATGATTATTTTGGAGCAGTTAAGAGAGCTGCTGCCCAATGACTTCATTGCAACATCCCAGCTAAGCAGCTTTTCTAGGCTGTGTGAAGGCTTTGAGTCTACGTAGAGAAGTTAGCCAGGCTATTCTGAAATGCCTTCAGCGGTGATTTAATTTGGCTGACTGCCTTGAAACAGGCTAAGAAGTTCCCCGAGTCAGTCAGGACACACTGCCTTCAGGAAGGCTGACAGCACAGGCTGGCAGAACAAACTTCGGTTTAGCTACGCCACCACAGAAAGACAAGTAAAATAACCATCAATATTCCCATTCACAGATCTACCCTGAAATGGCTTTCTACTGCCATCTTTGTTCCTTTTGTCATCCAGGACTCTCTATTCCGTAAGTTGTCAGATATATGTTTGGCATACAGTGTTTGATAGAGTTTTCATTGGGTTTTATTTATCTCAAGCCAAAGAATCATAGTAAATAACCTGTACAGTTATGTCTAGGTCAAAGCAATATCTCCTAATGTAATTACAGGCCCATAAAAGCCCGAGGCACATATGCAGGTCCGTAATGCAGTATTCATCACCACGATAACTAATTTAGAGCTGCCTGTTGGTTCTACATTTTTTCCATTAAAATACACTGAAACATCTGTCTTTGTATTTTGCCTTTTAGACACCCATGAAATCCATAGGCCTGCTCTGGGCCGGTGCCCTCCGCATTACTTGGACACAAGCAGAAGGTCACATTTGTGGGCTCCTAAGTACTCGGTGTGCATTACTTATGGCTGACGTTACCTGAAGGCAAGCCAGATTTTCAAATATGCATACTGAAATATTACTTCTTGCAGACCCAATATTACTTAGGCCTTAAAGAAATAGTATATCATGCAGGTTAAAGCTCCTCATTGATAAGAAAAATCAGATCAGCCAAGTTCGGTGGCTGAAGTGTTGTGACATTATGTATTTGTTCATCTCTTTTTTTTTTTTTTAATGCTCTGATTCTTAATCCTTAACTCTAAAGTACGGCACATTACCTTATCTTTTTGCCCAAGACTTGAATGGTGTGTGCTGTTCTGTGCTCTGAAAAGGCTAAACTGCCATTTTTAAGTTGGTGATGTGAGCACCCTTATATTCTCATCACCTTGAGAATGGCTGAAGGTGCACAGAAGCCTTGGCACACCTTCCCATATCCTTGCGGCATTTTACAACAAATGTTCTTGACACAGAAAGAGCCAAAGTCACATGCTGTAATTGTTTAAAGGATACAACAAGGTGTGCCAAAAATTTGGTGCTTCTCAGAGCAATCCAGCCCAGCCCAAAGGTAGTATTTAATGCGCTCAGCACCCTATAAGACCCTTACGGAGAGGTTACAATGGGTTAAAGAAACCCTGTGCAAAGCCCCTGTAGAGAGGCAAGTTTAACTCAGAGAAAAACCTGATTCAGTCCCCTAAAAGCAGAATTTGGCCTGGAATCAAAATCACAACAGCACAAATTCTCCCCTACCCACCTCACTGACTAAGAGATGCTTTACCTGCTGTTTGCAATACAGAACCAATGTCACCTGCACTTTTCCTGCCAACAAAGTTATCAACCCAGTTTTGATATTTATTGCTGGTGATGTAAAAAGTATGAACACCCCAAAGCAATTTTCTGTCTCAAACTCAATTTGCAGTGTGGGCTGCAAAGCTCACAAAAGACAACCTTTTCTTCCCTATGGCAAATAGAGCTCCCGCTGGATTTCTGGCATTTTCTTTCCTCCGCTTCAGAGAAGTAATGGGGTGTATCTCCCATGCAGATTATTTGTGCAGAGGTTCTCATCTCCATCAGAGCCCCAGCTCTCCCCTTCACTTGGTTAAAGTCCCCTTGAGCCCCAGTTGGGGGACAATGGAAGAAGCCCCATTCCACGCTGAATTATCATCTTCCTCGTAGGATCTTCAAAAGGACCAGGGAAAGGGATCCCTCTGAGAGCCTGCATTTGAAAATTCCCATTTACACTCTCCCAGGTGATTGCCCTGGGTGTTTTTAAAAGACAAGGGTGATGCTGAAGAGGTAACAGAGCCTTGTGAAGGGAGATTTCTGCTTTCACCATTGATGGCCATCTTGGTCCACAGAGCAAGGGTTTAATTCAAACTCCAAATATGGGCTACTGCAGGCTGAGCTAAAGTGCCCTTGGTGGTTTTGTAAGATTCCCCCCTCCCCTAAGTATCAGTCAGCAAAATCTGCAAAATACACACAGCACAGGACTAAGAATATTTTGGGTCTTACTCTGAAAGTTACCAAATAAAATGTATGCAGTACTTATGTTCATTATTTTTTTTTAGTTATTTCAGATGCATTTTTTTGCTAAGAATATGTTTTACTGTTAATACACATATTGATGATTCTAAAATAAAAAAAATCTGTTCTCAGATTCTTAAAAAAAAATCTCATATTGATCAAAGTGTGGCAAATATTGTAAGAAGGGTTCATTTTAGATGATGTAGCGTAGAATCAACTTGGAAATTTCAAAGCGCATCATGAGGTGCTTTGAAAACGTTTCAATCAACCTTCACAGGGTCCAAAAATCCCTCTGTTCTGATTTTGCATAAACAAGCTTGCCCTGTCCTTACTGATGCTGCAAGGACTACCAACAAGGTGCTAATGAGGATTTTTGTGTGTGTGCGAGTAGGGACGTATCTCTTAACAAAGAATTTGACTAATCTGACAAGATCACTTCTTATAAGCAGCCAAACATCTGTCAGCCTGTAATGACTTCTTCTGATCAATAATGACATGGCCAGATTTGAAACTGGTAACCTGGAGGCAAAAGGCTTTGTACCCCGTTACTAATCTCCTGAGCTTTCCAGTCCGCTCCGAGGTGCTGCTTTCTAATGAATACATTCTACATTCAAAATGACAAATGGCTTCAATTAAAAAGAGATCTTTGGGAAAACATTCCTGTTGTTGAGTGAACAACCCTACAGTATTACTCATTTATTCTTTTAGGCCACTGGAGTTAATATGTCAGTTCTATAAATTAAATGTTTCTGTGTGAATCATGAAGAAAGATGCCTGGGAGCTTGTGACAGTGTGCTCCCCCGCCCAACCTGACCTTTATCTCCTGTAACCCTGCCTAAGTGAGAACTACCAGGGGCAGTCGTTAATGGATGCTGGTGGTGATACTTCGTCCATTAACCAAGTGGATTCAGGAGCCAGATAACAACACAATAGCCCTTGGTTATTGTGTGAAATACACCCACCTAACCACAGTTATCGGTATGTAAATATGACTATGAGTCAATCATCTTACCCCTATAAATAGTGAGCAGCCCAAGAGCCCTTTGAGCTCTCCTGCACAGCAGTGGGCTGCATGGTGGGATCTCCCCTTGAGTAGGGACACCTCTCAGGGTTACTCCTTGAGGTTGAGAGATTCCTTGCTGCAACAGGTCCTTGGTAAGTGACTAATAGCGTGCTAAACTTTGAAATCTTAGCTAAGTGATATAAAGGATTGATTGTGCATATATAATCCTTTAGACATAAACTGTTGACCAAGACTGGGACTAGGATTGGATTCAGCTGCACCTAAACTCCTCTCTGAGAAGTTTAGAAAGCAAGGGGGGCGTCCCTGAACCTCCTCATGACTCAACAGGATGGTCTCCCTGACAGTAATGTCTGACCCTGTCCTCTATGCAGTAAATAATCAAGTGTACCTTGCCATCGAATCTTGTTCACTGTTGCATTTACCATTGAACTTTGTTAATTCACGCTTTAACTCACTGTTTTCTATCAATAAAGTATTGTTGCTTCTCTCTTACAAGTGAAGTACAGTCTCACTCTGTCTGCAACAGAGCTGTGAGCTGTTCCTCCTGTGCTCATGATGAGATGGGAGGCATGGGCTGGTGATGGCCTGGGTCAAGAGAGATTTGCCCCCTGAGAGCATCATTGGTATCTATGGAATTGAAGCCCTACCTCTCTTAAGGCTTTATAATTGTTACAGGTGCCACTTATAAAAGACAGCAAGGATTGCAGGCACTGCAACAGTGAGGGAACTGGGTGAGCTCAGTTACCACGAAAGGGAAAGCTCACTGTTTCTCTTATTATTGTGAAGCTGTAGGAATGAGGTAGAAAGGCCAGCTTCTGCAAAATTGGGCTTTTAACAAGTTTTGCTTCTTTACTCCTCATCCTGGATTATTTTTCATGCTGTTACCTGCAACACAAGCACTTTCTTTCAGCCTTGGTTGCTGGCAACAGATGGAAAGCTAACGCAGGGGTCTAAGTGCACAATAGCCCGCTTTGTGCACCCCACAGACCTTCTGACCACTTCAATGGTGCGCTTTTCAAGGTTAAGCCTTTAATTCAGATATTCAGGGTCTGATCCTGACGTTCCTCCTGAAGCCTGAGGTCAAGTGAAAGCTGCGCAGATCATAATATTCTTCACAGATGTATACGCCAAGCAGTCCTGAGTCCACCTGAGTTGCGGAGCAGCAAGTTCAGGAGGTGAAGAGGACAGACTATGCTAGAAGAATTATAAATCCTTGCCTTGACTTTAAGCAAAATATGTTAGAAGCATACCACTGCGGTAGGGCAACAAGAAATGCAGCAAAGTTTACTGGCTCACATAACTCAATTAAGCTTAAGCTTTGCTGCTTACACATTCTTGAGGGAGCTGAACGGGGGCAGAGGCAAGACACTCTACAGCAGTACTGAAGCTTTTTGGCCTGAACTCTTCACTGCTGAGGCTTACGGAGGATTTGCACCCGCCACGTAGCCCCCAAATCCTCAGAGCTAGTCAGGCTGTGATCAGCTATCTCAGCATGACTTTGAGCAGCCCCACCGATTTACATCCCACTCTTGTCTCACAGCTGGGTACCACAGGAGCAGCTGACAGATCACCCAGCTTCGCTCGGCCTGTGCTGCCCTGAGTTCTGTTGCACAAAGAGGTCCTCATCTTGCTCTCTGCCTTACAGTTACAGCTGCCCCAGGATTGCCTCTGTCAGGTTGCCATTTGAATCTCTGACTGTTTGCACCCTATTGCCTGTACATTAAATTCCACCAGCGTCTTAAACTTGGTCACCAGAGGCAAACTGGGCGTGAAGTGTTACCATCTGAGCTCTTCTAGAATGGTTCACAACTTCTCCTACCGGCATAAATGGGACAAAGCAGAAGGCTCTGGGAAATTAGACCAGAAGTTTTAAAGTAGCTAAAAGCTGATCCAGAGGGTTATGTCCTCTGTAAAAAGAGGACTCAGACAAGAAATCACATTACCGCTTCAGAACCTCTGCTATTCATGACACTGCTGTGAAATATGAGCTTTTCCTTCCTCTCTCCAAACTGTTGGGAGAGTTAGAATTCTATGACTTGACTTTACTGAAAGGTCATCTAGATGGTTGGGTCCAGCAATTTCCATCTGTGTCTCTTTTTTCAAGTTCAGGAGTTACCAACTCTATACTCATCTCAGCTCTTTGAAAAGCCTTCAGAGATTATTATCTTCGATTCAGACCTGTGAGTTTTTTACCTAATGAGCTCCAACAGAAACAAATTGGTTGCTTCATAAGGAAATACTAAAAGGACATAAAGGTGATTCTTGTTGTCAATTGAATATCCAAGAAAAAAAAAACCCTACACAGCTGAACTGCTGCAGTTCTGGCTCCTGTCTATGCTCATTTCTGTAGGAGTCCAGAGTATAAAACTGCATTGGCAGTTCAAATGAAATCCTGATCAACTGGAATCCTCTAGACCTAATTACACTCCAAGTCCAGGAAAATTAATATCTATAGGCCTTGTTCATTAGCAGCAATGCCACTGTTAAAGAGATTGTATAAGTGGGGCAGCATTTATGCAAGCTGAACACCTACGATGACACAAAATTAGATGTTACCACAGCGTATCCTAAATGCTTAGGCAGTACTATACAGTTTTCATAAATGTGAAGTTACCTACCTCAACTTTTACAAGAAATGCTGTAGCTGTCATATAATCAAATGGCAAAAGCTGTTAGTACTAAAAAGCAGCAAGCTAATAGGACTACGGTGCATGGCCTTTTACTATCTTAAGTGTATCGTGCTCCGTGGCTTGAAACTGTAACAAAGTCAAACCCACAATAAAGTTTTCCATTAATGATCTAAGATGCAAGACAGCTCGGAATAGCTGGTTTGGCTTTTGGCTAAACTCTTAACAAATTTTTGGGCACACCATTAGTCTGCTGTACCTTGTACATACAGAGAAGTTCTGTTGTGTACATACACAGTGATTCTACACTCCACTAGTAACTGAATCCAGGATGCCCAACTCACTAAACCTCACTCTGCATTTACCGGAATCCGTTTAAATGAGAATTTCAGGCGTCCATCCAGCCACCCAGTGTATCGCTCTGTTTAAAGTCTACTACCCAAAGCATAGCAGTAGGCAGACATAAAACCTTGGCCTGAGGAGTTTTTTTGGCTCTGACATTGAAGATCTGGAACTCGAAATCCACCTTAGCAAGATATCCGTGCTATAATTTATTTTAGCTTTGTTACAAATTTGAATTCTCCGATGCTTCCCTTCCACTGTATGAGGTGCTGAGGAGTCTGTTCAGATTTACAGTTCACTGATCTGTGCTGAAAGTATCTATTATGATAAGCAGAGGAATGAATGGAAGGGAAAATTGTCTATCAGCGCTCTCAGAGAGGTGAAGTCCTCAAGAACAGCAATCATGAAAGTTATAAAACAGCTACATTTTGCAAGTGTAGGTCTGAGAACATTTCCCCATCAGCTATAGTAAATTGCATCATACTTGGGTATATCTGTCAGTATATTACTCTCACTATTAAACATCTGATAGAGACAGGGCGTCTGCAGAATCTGAGAGTGAGAGAAATGAACCCCAGCAGCAGGACAGCAATTCAGTGGTAAATGCATTCATCTTTATTTGGAAGCAACTACACAGAGCAATCTGAACTGTAATTCAGAGATGTTAGGAGCATTCAGAGGGCTTTAACCTGAAGAAGCACCAAATGTCGCTACAGTTACTTACATAGCAGTCCAAACTGCTATGTAAGAAGTCATTTAAAGGCTTAAGGTAGTTTAAGGATTTTCTTGATGCTTACACTGATATTGCCATGGCATCTGCTTATAGTTTGCTACTATTTTTTACATCATTTTTATAAAGAGGATTTAAAGCTCTAAGCCACAACCTAAATGCAAAAAAAAAAAAAAAAACCCCACATTATATATCTTAGAAAAATCAAGACAAATTTTTGTGTCAGCTTCAGTTCTGTAGTTTTATAGTTCATGTAACTGGCATGATTTGAAGTACTAAGAGAAAAAACTCACCTTGTTAGCTAGCTTGTCTATCTCCCTGAATACATTCTCAGAGTCAGGATCCAAAGGATTGACACTTTTTGAAATTGCATTTTATTCTTGTAAGTCCTGCAGAATTATCTTAGCAAGAGAAATGTGAGGGACTCTCCTGGCTCCCACATCACAGCAGTGCTAACCTAGCACTATCTGCCGGATCTTCACTGAGCCCAAGTCTGTACCTCAGTTGCACCTTAGCACCTGGGATCAAGATTATTGGCAACAACTGCTGACCTATTTGATTGTTATCACGCCTGGGGGTGGCACTGTCTCCTTTCATGTCTGTCAGCACTTAACAGACAATAATGGTTAATTGTAATTAGTAACCATCACTAAACCTGTGCCAAAAACCAACTTGACTTCAGATTTCTGGCTGCAATACTAGCGACATGTATAAACTGCACACATTTCTCTGCTCATTCCTCCCAAAACCAGGGATGCTTTCTGCTTTTCTGGGCAGGATCAGCTGGAGGATCCTTAGTGCTTGTGAGATGTAATGTGCTGTTAGAAGAACAGAGGAGGACAATAAAAGGGTGTAGATTTCGTCTGCCCTTTCTCTCTTGCCATGTGTGCTATGCGGCTGCACCTCAGCACCTTGCCAGCCATGGCAGCTCACTGAGGTGGAGTGGGCAGCTTTGGAAGGGCTCTCCGGCATCACTGGCTCAGGCTCTCTTGGCTCTTCCAAGCTACAGCTGTAAGGAAGCGGAGACTTCAACCCAGTTTCCAAAGGAGAAATGTCAGTGCCATGAGTTATCACAACTATCACCAAGTATTTTCTACACCCTACAAAGCCAAAACCAGCTCAGGGGAGCCACAGTGCAGGATTTAAAGTGCATCTGCCCCGTGCAATGACTTATGTGTCGAAACGTCTCAGGGCGTTAGCTCAGACAGCCAACACAGGATAATCTCCCTGCTGAAAAGCAGGGCTAGCCACCACAGGAAGAACAGTGTAATATTCCGTCTCTCATGCATCTCCTACTGAAGGCCAGGCAGCCTGTAGGTGGCATGGGCAACAGTTAGTGTCAGTAACCTACACTTGAAACACCCTGGCATTACAGGAGTAGTTGTCATTGCATAATTAAAGCTTTGCTCTCTTCTGTCCGCTGAGGAAGTATCTTGGGAAAGACAAAATGATGCAACTGGAGTGGGAAATACAGCTGCTGAGGTAAGCGGGGGACACCAGCGGTCTCAAACAAAGAGCTGGAACAAATGGAAATTAAAGGTGGCAAGAGCAAAAATGTTGCAAACAGTTTGGACTTAAAAGTGCGCGACAAACTACCTCCGGGGAATCAGTAAACGCTGCCTGTCCAGTATCTGCACTGTAACTCAAGCATCAGTACCTCCACAGATTCACAGTTCATTTGGAGATGACTGGTTTTACTCAGGATTTCCAAATCACAGTGGGAAAGCAGTAGGTGTACAGCTGGTTGTGAATGGATTCCTATCCAAAATAACAACCAGGAAACATTACAACTCAAAGTCCACACAGGTGGAGGTTGGACCACTGGAGATACACTCGAATGGCCTTGAAGCTAGCTGACTGGGCCAGGAGTGAAGCTAGCTGACTGGGCAGTCAACGTAAGATGCCAATCGACTAGTTTTTCTAAAACCACAGTCAGAGGCGAGAAACCTACAGCAAGCTGGGAACGTGGAGGTGTCTCTTGTTTTATTTAATCACGGCGGTGGAGAGCAGCCTCTCATTTCTGTTGCTGCTTCTGGCCAGATGCATGTAGCACTTCTCCACCTGGAATGCTGGTAGCTCCTGCAGGAACCTCTCACCCCCTCCAACACCAAGCCCTTTGCGACCATTGCCATATGCCTGCTCAAACATCTAGTGCTGATTGCCGAACGTGGTGCCACTCCCCCTCTCTTTAACTTTATTGAGAGCGTAAAAGAGAGAACCCCCATCCACAGCCTCCTCGTTACGACCCACAGTGTGGTGCCCTTAAATAACACCTTTTTTGTGTAGGTCTAATTGGCCAATACATAGTAGCTGCTATTGGCTCTGAGTACTCACACAGCACACTGGGCGTGCACGCATGTAATTTATCATGTCAAACTCATTTGCTTTTACACGGTATTGTTCCTGCCTTTCTTCTTCCAGAGAGTTATTATTCTGTGTGAATTTCCTTTGTAATTAAGTGGCTTGGTTGCCGTTCCCAGCTCTGGGAAAATGACAAAGGGAAAAAACGAAAGAGCCGCCGCCTCAAATTGGTTTGCATTCAGCAGGGTTGCCTGCCATTTGCGGAGACCAGCAGATGTCAGCCTAAATTGAAAAATGGAAAAGAAATACTGTATCATAATGTTAGTGTCTCCCATGCCAGATGGGAGCCTTACACAACATGGCAGGAGCAGCTAGCCAGCAGTGGTTAAAATTCAGCGTTGGAACAAGTACGGTTACGCTGCACGCACCGATAGTGTATTTTGATTATAGAACTTAATTGTATCATAGATCAATGATAGTTTAATTTATGAGGATTGATTTTGTTAATTCAAGCAGTTCAAAAGGCACTGTTAAAGCTTCAGTCCATTTAACTGTATCTGACTTAAGCTTTGCTCATGCTATCACAAGATGAATGACTGTATATAAACTAATACCTTCACCCCCCCATTCATATATTTATTTCAGCATCTGTCACTAACTGTGAGTTATATTTAAATGCAAAGCGTTAGTTGGGCAGGATACAGCACTGGGCTTTGAATACTTAAGATCCAGTAACAAAAGCATCACGTGATTATTTGCACGTGCACACTTGCCGATTCTTCTGACGTTTTATTACTGCCATATCCCTGAATTTCAAAATAGATAATTGTTGCACTCATATTGAACAGCAACAGGACAGTCGTGAATGCTGTGTCAGAAGAAAAAAAGGATGGGCAAGCCTGTTCAAGACATGTTTTATGTAGACCACAACTTACCAGCTATGGTACACAAACCTGACATCCAGTAAAAGCAAACATAATGTTAAGTTTCCGAGAGCCTCACATGGCTCTTCCTTGAAGGTCCAGATCACAAAGCCAAGGTTTACAGGAAAACCTTAACATTTACTCAAGACTGACATTTCCCACCTTCCCACCCCACATACTTTTCTACCCCTGATTTTTCAGGCAAAGATCTGAGAGTTAGGAAATTGGGCAAATAAATTCCCAACCAAAAAACACGTTCATGATTTTTATGCAAGTACAGTGCATTTTTTGAGCCCTGAGAATTCTCGCTCTAAATGAGAAAGCAATTTCCCAAAACAAGTCAAATCACTGGGAGGGACTGGTTTGTCAGCTTTAAATAGACTGTTTTCGAGGAAAAGCATTCGTACGCTCACCTTAATTTCACACTGCCTTTTGCTTCTTCCTCTGTCTCTTGCTTAATCTGATAGAATCACTCAATGCTCACTCCACACTTGTGCTGCCCGTGATGAGCCAAATCTACGCCGGATGCACCTTCCTGCAACCTCTGCACTTTACAGTGAGTCTGAGTAGACTTTTGTCACCACAACCCGGCAATCAATAAAAATGAGTTTTCACTTCTTTGTTTTAATCTTTAATCCCATGCTTATCCCGTATCACTTGCAATGGAATTGCGGGAAGGGATAGAATCATAGAATCATAGAATATCTCGAGTTGGAAGGGACCCGTGTATCGATCTTATGAAAAACCAAGAAAAGGAGATGCATTTTTCCACAGAGACCCAGTGAATCAGGAAGGCTTCACCATGTGACAAGCATGAACTGTGCAGAGATGCTGGAAAAGCAAATAAATCATCTTTCTGTCAACAAAGTGTCATCTCACAGGAGACTGCAAAATGGAAAGCTTTCCTAATATCTATTCTGATTCAACTAGCATTGGTCGAAAAATGAGAAACAGAATCATATCTATCACTATTAATTTTGTGTTGTAATGTTAGGAGAAAGTTCCGCTTCCCTCCACCCCCTGCCATACCAGCTCCTCAAGCTAGCTTTGCTTCACCAGTTTTGAAATCAGTTGAACAGTGCTGACTCAGACCGTCTGATGCTTTCTTGAGCTTTTGGAAAGAACAGCAGAAAAAATTCATTATACAGTTGACAATCATCGCACCGCTAAAAACACAAGTTACAAAATGAAATCAGAGCATGAAGAGAGAATGGCACACAGGGAAAGATGAGCCCACAAATTGCAAGTTGCGTTACAACAGCAACAACCAATAAAAGGGATAAAAAGCAAAATGAAAAAAACAGTCCAAAACACATTCTTTGTGTTCATTTCTGTTCCCTGTCTATTACTTCCATATCTTTAACAATTAGAGTCAACACGCCCATAGCCCCGTGATTGTGGCTCCAGGGGTCTCTCAAACCACCCAAACAGAAGGTGCATCCAAGCTTTCCCCAGGCACGTCAGCCATCGGGTCTTTCCCAGGCCACACACTCCCAGACCTGCTGTGCAGGGACTCTCCTGTCCCCTTGGATCAGGGAGCAAGACACGCTCTCAGTGGGTCTTCCTGTTTCCTTTGCTGGTTTCAGGGTTTCTCAGACAGATTTCCATTTTACAGGGCGGGTGGGAAGAGGCGATCGGACAACTCTGAGCTCCCAAAGGGATGTCATCTCTCCCCTTCAAACCACCACGAAGAAGTGCTCTTGCTTCCTGATGAAGAACAGGTCTCCCCCACATGTCCCAAGCAGAGGGATGTTCTTTCCCTGGAAGGGGCAAATGGGAGGGGACAAAGCAGAGCAGGCGGGCTGATCCTTTCATTGAGTTTTGCCATTTGAGTTGAGACACTTTTTCGGAAGAACCTTTGTGGGCCCCGTAGTGTTTCATCTTTTCTCAAGCTTTGCCTGTAAGGAAGACCATCTTTTTCCACTCCGCCTCCCCCAAGACTTACCTTCTCTCTCCTTCTCCTGCTTCACATAACACAAGCTGTAATAGCATATACTGGTGGGAAAGGAACCAAGCAGTAGTGATTTGTAATAGGTTTCTACAGAATAGTGCAAAGACAATTTGATTGGGCTTAAAAAATTCAGGAATGTATGAAAACATGCTCTGCTCATCATAAAAATCTTTCAGTTCTTCCCCTCATGGCATTAAACCAGCAAACCTGATATAATTGATGCTTAATTTTGTCAAAGGGGTGTGCTGACTGGGTAAAATGGCACTGCCTAGCTGAAGAACGGCTCAAGTCACACAGAAAGAAGATCAGCGGTAGGACCAAAATACTTTCTCAGTGTCTTTCCTGCTCTTTGTTTTATCTTGCTCACCGGCTGGACTCATTCCCCCTACCTTGAGGAGACCTGAATCTATTTTGAAGCATACCTTGAGCCGAGCTTTAGCCCTCTGGAAATCACACAGATCCCATGAATGCTACACCACCCACAATCATTTTTTCCTTGTATTTCCTTTTTTTCTTAATCCTGTTTTTTCCCTATACTTTTCTCCTCTGTTTCAGTATCTCTTGTCAATTATTGCTTTTTCTTTGTTGCTTGCTGCTTTCCAGGTTTGGATGCTCTCCTCCAGCAGCACAGCAGCCTTCAGCTCACATCTTTCCTTTCCCTGTGAGGCATTTCCCTTAAGTCTGACTTCTCTCACTCCAGTAGCATGCTTTCTTTCGTCATTATCAGGATGCATCTCACACCTGGGCTTTTAAGGTTTTTTTGTTCTACATTCTCAGCATAGCTTCTCCTTTTCTCCCTCTCCCACCTTCATTTTCTGGTGACATTCCCAGGCTCGGGTCCTGCCGTGCAGCCACCTGTTAGGAAGCAGAGAGCAGGAGCATCTGGGGAACGGACCGTCATATTTATCTGCTCAGCGCTAGGTTACAGTTGTGGGCAGATGGCGTGCAACTCACCACGGCACGAGCACAAATGTATTAGACTGGTAGCAACGTTACAGCCGTTTAAGGGGCGCAGATCCTGTAGGAGAGAGAAATTGGAAATCTGAAACAGAGCCACATGGCTACCAGAGGAACATAAGTGAACTCTTGACAGTGTAATTATACTCACCAGAGCACTAAAAAATAATTGCTATCATTAAGAATCAAGCTGCTTGTTTTAATCTTAATGGGAAAAACTGTTTTAGATGGTACTGGTACAAAGGAAGGAGAGGTCAGACAAAGCAAGATGCTTTCCTTTTGTTTTCATCGGGTTTGTCTTTAAATCTTGAATTGTTAACCTTCTGTACATCTGCACAATACAATAATTATCAAATTAGCTGCTGTAAATGCCAAACTCATCCCATATGGTCGGATAAAAGAATCGTGAGGACACATGCGTGGTAAAGACATTTAATTTGGAGGATTTTAGATTTGCAGGAGTATCTGGCAGTTAGTGTAAAACTGGCAACATACAAGTAAATCAGAGCGAGTTTCCAAAGCAAAATGTCACTATTTTCTGAAAGATTATAGCAGTTCAACAATCTGGATAGCTTTGTGGCTGAATTGGGTTCACAGCTCCTAGGAGAACAGAGGGAAGTTTTGTGACTTCAAAATGTGCAAGTTTACATCTGCCAGCTGCAAGGAGAATTAGTCTTGTAATGCAACAGGGTGTGAAAATGAGGGATTTTTTAAAAGGGTTGCAACTGTTTCTGTGAAAGCATTTTTGTATCTATGTATTTGAGCAAACCCTCTTTGAATTTTAAAGTGTTTAGCTTCAAATGTTTCGGGGACTCCAGAGGAATACATAGTTTCAAGCTAACTGTTTGAAATGCTGTGACAAATAGTCCCACTCCAACAAGAAAGTATCGGACATCAAAGCGATCCCAGGAGGAGAGGAAGACAGAATTATTCAATGTATTTTAAATTACTTTTCACAATCAAAGTGTATAAAGCCACGTATGACACCAGATTAGGAGCTAGGGTCTCTGCAGTTACCAGTAAGTGTAGCTTTACTGAAGTTAGTTTTTATGCTGAGAGACATAGAATTCTCTCGTTTATCTTTGGCTCTGGGTGGTTGTGGCAGTTTCTGGTTCCATGTGAAACCCACCATCTAGAAATTGTTCCTGTTCACACCGCTCTCAAGCTGGGTGTCCCCGAGCCGGGCAGGAAAGCCCAGGCTGGTGAGGTGGAAATTGCTATTGCAATCCCGGTGTGACAGAAAGAGACACGTCTGCCAGAGAAGTGGGGAAGGGAAAGCTATTCAGGTGCAGCCTTGAAGGGAAGCTACCCCGAAAGGAGAGTATAATTTTTTAAGGCCCACATGAATCAGCTTTCTGGGGATGACTGAAGCGGTATGTTCACAGACCAGACCCTAAACAGCTGCATGGGAACCCAGTTGTGTTTGTAAAGTTCATAGGACACAACGGATCAAAGATCACACAACGCACACCCTTAAAAACAAACGCAAAGGTGCACTGAGGTGGTAGAGAAAGATGCCGTTCCCAAGGCGATTCCTTTTACACTCCCGGATTGTGGAAGTAATAGGCTTTGAAAGCAAATTCCCAAGCGTTTGATAAATAAACCAGTGAATCATCAGCATAACAACGATGGTGGGAATTATGTTGCGTGCCGCCCGCTCCAAAGAAACGTAGAAGCTCAGAGCAGCATGGATGTGAAAATTGAGCCCTCGTGAGGTTTCACAGTGTGTCTGGAGACAACTGGCAGGAAATAAAAGCAAGTTAAAAGCATGAAACTATTTGGGATTCACTACAGAAAGACTGAAATACTTGTAAGGGACGAGGCCCACCTGGCTGTGCTGTAAGCACAGACAATGCCCCAGGGAAAGCTCCAGAAGCCAACCACGGGGAGGGGCCTGGTGTCACTCTCCTCGACTGACTAATGTCTCAACCACTCCTGGAGCTGGGGTGAGAGAAGATTCTAGAAACCTTGGGCTGGAGCCAATAAATAGGGGCGCAC
>NW_008825271.1:2418184-2424985 GCF_000699105.1 Pygoscelis adeliae
GATTTCTTTATCTCTCTCTCTACCTCTCTCCTGCTTCCCAGCTTTCCCTCTCTCTCTCTCTTCTCCTCCCCCTTCTCGCTCTCTGTTTTGATGTTGTTAAGCAATACAAGGCCTACCTCAACGCCTCACAAAGCCGCTTAGCTTGTATTATGTATTAAGACATAGAGGGTTGATGTTTATAGAGGTGTTCGTGCCATTAAAGTTGGAGTTTGTTTTTGGACCTTGAGTGTTATTTCACCTTAATCCACGCCGAGGGGATTTGCGGATCTTAGTCACTCTCCCCTTCTCCTAGGTGGGATGTGACGATACTGAAGAAGTATTGGCCACTTCAGATGTGAACTGCTGTGATCAATTCTGTCAGGTTCAAGAGACAGGTCCGACAACGTCAGCACTTGCAGCGTGCTGTTCTCAGCACACATGAGCACATGGCTGGTGCTGTAACTCTGCAGAGGATAGTCATCGTGCTGGGGAAAGGTCAAAACCCAAACAAAAATTTCTCATTAAAGGTGTTAGCTGGGAAGTGGCTTCATAACCAAGCTGTCATTGCCAGCATTTTTGAAAATAAACGTGGGAAGAAGAGCAGCGAATTGGATGGTGATGAAAGATTACCCCAAGACAGTCCTTTCACCACCAGACATCATTATTTTAGTCAACAGTTGAGAAGCAAGAGCTATCCAGTTTACAAAGACAGCAGCTTAACTGGTTATAGGCAACACTTCATCCTGAGATGAGTGATCCACCCTAACGCTCGGTGGCTGAGGAGCAAGTTACCAGCATTCACAAGTTTTGGTCACACTCGTCATAGATGGCAAACAGACGCTGCCGTTCATAATAGTCGCACTGGTTGCAGGCTGTGAGGCTCATGATCATATCTTAGAGCAGCCTGAAGGTGAAAAGGTACAAACACAACAGGAAACTAGCAAGAATACTTGACTTGAGCAGGAACCTGGCTCTTAACCTGTCAATGCTGTCAGGCACTTCTACTTCTCCGGTACTTCAACTTTTTATATGCCTGCTGTAAATGTTAATTTACTTCTGTCAAACACATTGCTCTTTTCAACATCATTGCAGCAAAGTACCTGCGGTGCACGTGTTGCTCCATATAGCTCTATCCCATCAGACAGGGAGAGCGACGCACGTACAGTTCGATATTTATTCATCGCTATAACCACCTAAGCCTGAGATTTTAAAAACTTTGCCACACTAATACTGCCACTAGCACTGCTCTCTGTGTGCAGGAAGAATAGCCTTCCTCCCTTCTACAAGTTCAATACAGTTAGCAGAACTAAAGGGCTACAAAACCAACTCCCCATTTTTAGCTTCCCTCAATACATGCTGAAAAATTGTTGGACATTATTTGCTACAATTTTTTAAGTCTACTTTGGGATTTTTAACTGCAAAATGTAATCTCATTATTTTCTTAAACAGATATTTTTGTAATAGATACTATTTGGCTTAAATTCAACTGAGCGGTTCTCATTTAGATAAGGATTTAATTTTTTCCATGGTAAGTTATTGCAAAAGTGTATTCGTGCGGCTGACATCAGGTAATTTGACATGAGATAGGCACTTCACTCAATGAGTTCATTTTTATCAGTGCTCATAAGCCAAGGGAAGCGCTGTACATACACATCAATGCACAAGCTGGAGTTAGGCTTGTTACATATTTGTTTGTAAGTTGTACCCCAGTTTTCATCTAATACTTGGAGATGGCACAGTAAGAGCTGGGATTGCCCAAGACGCCCCAGATGCCCCCAGCTTATTCACGTTCTTCCCAGTAACAAAGCGAGCATGCTATTCAGATCCACTCAGATTCAGTTTTGCTGTTCCCATCAATAGCTTCCCTGGCAAGTTTCAGAAGTCTCATTGTTCTTCGTTCTGTACCTGCCTTCTGCTTTCAGGTGGGCATCAAGACTTTACCTGCGTTTAAATGTTTTAATTCAATCTAATTTTACAGATCTGTATGTCTTGCCATTCATTCTCTGTCTTCAGTAAATAGGACGTTTTTCTGATCAGCACAGAAGATAATTTTTCACCTGACTCTCAGCAGTGGTAAAAAGCTCTACAAGTCTATCCTATACCCTGGGCAACAAATTCACATACCAGCTCTTAACTAACTCTTCCTGCGATGTTTTTAATTATTCTCTGGTTTTAACCGTCCTCTTCCACCTTCGTGTCCTTGAACCTGCTTCTGTTTCAAAAAATAGATCAAGGCCTACCTGCTGGCTACAGCCTTCTGCTGGGCAGCGTCGCTGGCTGACCGGCAGTATTTCTTAACCTGAAAGGATCTCCAAGTATTTTTAGAACAGGTCGACTATTTTTCTCTGCCAGTACAGAGCCTTTGACGTACACACGTTGTCTCATTAACAGTCACTGGGAAAATAACCGCCGAGAGTATTATCTGCAGACAGAGGGATGAAACAAGCTACCAAATGAGTAGTCAGATTGTATATACAGCTGTAAAAATACAGCTGAAAAGCATGGCATGAAGTGGTATGAAGTTTAAAACAGGGGACCACTAGACAGCTTCGCAGCCATGTGCACTTTCTCCTCTAACAAAAGCGTATATCACCCGGTTGGAAAGTAATTTCTCCCCACCAGCTTTTCCTGTTATTGCCTGAAAAAAAAGGGTCCACATGCAAACAACAACAATGAAATACTGTGTTTGCATATGAATAGATTGGAAGAATACTCCACCCTTTCTTCCACATGAGTTTTTGGGAGTTTTGTGGTGTACTATAACAGAACTAAAATGACAGTAATTGGGGTGCCCGTAGAGCAGGAAAAGCTGAGAAAAGGTGGGGCTGTTGTTCAGCTCAGCGTCACAGTGAACGCGCACGGGTGCTGCCAGAGCCTGAAGAACAGGTACTGGGTGCACCTGGCACGGGGCTTCACAGGAGCAGGGGTTCGAGCCCTCAGCTGAAATTTGTAGTGAGGCTTTGTGCTTGTGTGGTAACATCACACGCCCACCAAATAAGCTTCGTATCACACCACAGAGGTAAAGTCCCACAAGAAAATCTACCTCACACGGTGAAACATGGAAATTGGTTTCCTAGACAACAACTCCATGAGGAAAGTTAGTTTCTATTCGGAAATAATTCAAAACTAAGCCTTTCTACGCCGTAGGGGAGACAGCTAAAAAAGCTCACCTTTTATACAGTCCCTTCAGCTTGGCATCCTATTTGTGATGAACACTCTCCCTTATTGGTCGAGTATATAAAAATATCTTTGTTTTAATTTATTTTTCTCTTCATCCTTATTTAAGAAGGCATATGTATTGTTATTTATGCATTTTCTTTAAAGCTTTCAATTGTTTAATTTTGCAAATGTTTTCTGAATAAAAAAACAACTTGCAGACTGTTAAATATGTGGATGTTTGTAAGGTAGATCAAACAAGCAAAAGGGTAAAAAATTATTTTATGCTTTACTAGGTACAAACAGGGCCTGTGTTATTTCCCTGGCTTATGCATCTGTGGCTTTCCTTCACAACTATTTAAACATCTGAACTTCCTTTGGGGAAAGTGGCCATAAGTACTAGTTAAGTCAAAGTCCAAACCTGTGCAAACAGGACAAGCCCACAGACAAACTGAAGGGTGGACCTAGATCTGTATCTTCTGCTCTAGAAGCTAGGAGTTCCTCATAGGTCTCACCATATTTCTGTTTAGCTCACACAAATTATTCAACATGTGAAGGGATGACCTTTAGCACTTTTTGGCCAAGATAGGCTGTATTTAATGCATTGCTGATGGCATTCCATGGTTTCCTTTGCTGCCTTTTAACTTTTAGTGAGATCTCTCTCCTTTTCCTGTAAGCATAGTTCCTGTTTTTCCAGAATTAAATGTATTATGATAGTGTGTACCTATTAACAAGCTGTAGTAATGCCCACGTTTTGGGGCCAAGGTAACAGTCATCAGCTTAGACCCTAGAAATTATTGACGAAAACCATACTTGAGGTCTACTACGTTCTTCTAGAATGTGTCTAAACGCTGAGCCTGAAAATTGTCTCTTGCTTGCATAAGCTGGTAATGGCCCTTTCTTTGTCAGGAAGTAATAGTAAACAATTTTCTCACGTGTATTTTTTCACTTCAGTAAGTAGCAATAAGTAGCCTAGCAATGGATGGCTGAACTTTTTTTTTTTGTTCCCTTCCAAGGCAGTTTGCAGAGGAGTCAGGGCAGTCACACAGAGCTGAGGATAATTCTCTGTCTAAACATGTCCATCATTCTAGTAATTTTTTTTTTAATTGCCACAGTTCTTGACTTCGCCATTAGATAAGAAGGAAGGATGCTTTAGCAGATGTTTAGTGTCAAACGTGTGATTTCATTTGAGACGTACAAGCCTTCATCATGCTAAATCGGTGTGGATGTGAGGTATACTGGTTTCCAATAATGGGTTCAAGGAGCTTTCAGAAGGCTTTTGGTATTTATAAAGAACTTCTGGGCACTTCACATCATTTGTATGGTATCTCCCAACTCCTGCTGATCTGAATAGCAAGCTTTCTGGAAGTACTTCTATGCTGTTTGTAAACAGCCATGGTCAGTTTTGTTTGCAACTTGCATTTTCTAAGATAAGAATCTTCAACAGCAACCACCGCAATAAATATTTTCAGAAACACTTCAGTTTGTTTACATGTAATACGTGAATGCAGAAGACTGTTTTCAGCTAGCAGCCACCACAGATTTCTGAGCGTGGGGAAGCAGGGCAAGGAAGTTCATTACGAGCCAGTGTGTTGGTGGTAATGTATCTATAGCAACTTCAGCTCGGAAGCAGGCTGCTGAAAAAGTTTTCTTACCAAGCGCTCTTGACTGGAGTCCCATCTAAAGACAGTGCTTCATTGCATCTCACTCTTGACAGCTCCCCTGCCACCACTGCTATCATACAAAAAGGGAGAATGTCAGCTTTGCAAAGAGAAAATTACTATAATGGGACTTCTACTGCATATTTTAAATACAAAGTGGTGACAAATACTTGTACTTCTTATAGAAGTCTGCTGAAAACGTGATTACACCAGGAAGATTTAGTAAGTACAAAAACTTCCCCCTCAATAACTAAAGAAGCTTCCTGTCTTCTGCTTTTGATACACTCTAGCATGGGAACAGGAGTACGGGGCTTGGGCTTTCTAGCAGTCAGCTGAGCGTAGAAAGAAGTATGAATTAAGCAAATTAAAGCTGGATGAAAAAATGTAGACCTTGCTAACTCTCTGGTACATCTGATGGCCTGAAGGGGTTAATGAAATCCACGGAGCTGCTAGGCAATAGTTCCTGCACCCAAGTAGCAGCCACCAGTGAAAGATGTGTAGAGGCATAGTATACATTTTTGCTCCTTGGAAATGCCAGAAGTGGTTTTTTTCTTATTTTGTTTTGCATTGGTTTGCACTCTTCTGCTCACCTGCCCGAATTTAGCTGCTAGGAAGATTCAGTGTTGCAACTGTCTCAATGCACTTGTTATCCCACTGTCAAAAGTACTTAATCATCAGATACCCACTAATTTTGGTGGGGTTTAGCTGCAGTGTTGCTCCTAATAGTTGCTTTCAGGTCAATGCCTGAATTCAGAAATGATGGCTTTCTTCCTGCTTGCTGCCAATGTAGATGTTCTTATCCCAGAGGAAAAAAACAATTGAACAAAAATATCCCAGATGTATGGACAGATGGCAATACCCATCAGTCAGCCTCAGGCAGGCATGCCTTAGCAGGGAAGTTTGGCATGAGCTGGAGCGAAGGAGGGCTGGGCTGGCTATTCAGCTGGAAAAGGTATGCGAGGAAAATAAACTGCTGATCTCAGCATGAATGCTGCGTATATGAGGGACTAGGGGATGTGTTCAGCGATAACTTGATTGGTATAGGTGAGGAAATGATAATGCAAGCTCCAGAGCAAGTTGGATGGGCTTGTCGAAGCCAAACCAGACAAAATGTTGCCATGGTTATTGAGTCACCCAAATAAAGAGAACACCGCTCACTCTGAAGTACAAAGGCTCAGGATGGCTCTGTGGTCCCTCACAAGGGCTGTGGGTAGAGGTGAACGTTCGGATTTGCTGCCTGCTATCATTAAGGAATGCAAATCAGAGCATGAAAATGAAAGCGGAGGGGTGACAATGTGTCTCAGGAACCACCTTTCCTGGTTGATGCCTAAGAAGTTCTCCTGGGAGTTCAGACTGATTGCTGTCTATTCTGCATAAAGGGTAGGCCGACTGGTTTTATTGATCCTCAGTTATTTTTCAATATTTTTTGCTTCATTAGTCCAGGCAGCCCAGGTACATAGTCACAGGCCCATAAATAAGCCTCAGTGGCCAATGCAAACCTATCCTCACGGTGAAGAATCTGCATTTTAGTTTTTAACGATAGACAAAGCCAAGTACACTTAGTTTTAATACAGCTGAGGAAAGATTTGAAAGGATTATTACACAGTATAAAAAGGGGAGAGTACATTTATTATATTTTTAAAATATTATTTCTTCTGTATTTTAAATAGTACAATGAGAATTAGCTTCAGTACTATTCTCTATTAGGGAAATTATTTTTCTATGTGTTACTCCTACAGATGTGGTTTCAATCAGAGTTCTTACTCTACCCCAATGAATTTGGAGTTTTGTGAGAAAAAAGGAGAAAAGAAAACAGGAAAGAAAACCGGTACAATGACATAGAAAATAGCTGGCTGCCAGGGGCAAACAGTGCCTGTGAAGATGAGGACCCAGCTTGAAGAATTTAGTGGCAAGGGTAGCAAGGGTGAAGAAAGCCACATTAAAAGAGAGATGCAGTCTCCGGTGGGTCATTTGAATTTCATCTGCAGTGTAATTTTTCTGCCAT
>NW_008825271.1:2425021-2434964 GCF_000699105.1 Pygoscelis adeliae
ACACATTAAAATGACAAAATCATACAATGAGCGATTTGGGCTTGTGGTCATTATATTTGATAAAATTCAATGATACGGTAGGCCGAGTTAGTGTCGTATCAAAGATTTTGAGTGTTTACAGGAAAATATGGTATGCAACAGGAGGAAGGTCTGTAGCACACTCATTCAGGGTTCACGGTACATTAAGAATCCATCAGGTACAAAGAAGGAAGGATTTCTGGCCTGGAAAAAAAAAAATACAAAAAAAAAAAAAAAAAAAAAAAAAAAAGACAACAGCAAAACATCCCAACCTGTTAACAAGACTTGCAGTTGACCCTTAGAGTAGTGGCTCTGGGTTTTTCAGATCCTTCAAGGAAACATAGGATATTTTAATTACTATTTATGTGCTGCAAGATCCCTTAATGGTTAATTAGTGGATTTAGGGCCTCAGAAAATGGGCTTGGATTGGAAGTTTTCATCAATTCTCAGACGCTGTCCTTAAGCACAAGCCATGGTAGGATGCCCCCCTGAAGCTGGGAGAATGCCGTTCAGTGCTGCACACTTCTGCAGTTCAGGTAGCCAGTGCACACAGGCACACGCCCACAGACACGCTTCACTACCAATGCTCCTGGTGGAGAATGCGCATTTCAGTTTTGAACAACAAATATGTATCCACATACAGCATGGGAGAATTCAGTCATTTCATGCACATTCATCTTAAAATCTGGTAAGGTACATTAAGTAATACTAAGAAGAGAGCTGAAGATTCTCACGTGTTTTCAAGAAAAGTTCCTGACAGTGGAAAACAGAATAATTCAGGGAGCTTCAAAACATTCTGGGCTTCAATAAATTGGCATAGTCACTGGAGCACGCCGATTGACAATAACTGAATGTAAGGGCCATGGAAGGAGAGCATCTGCTCCTTTAAGAGCAGCTGGTCAAAGGAGCCGTAAACAAGAACATGCAGAGACAAACCTGCCTGACACATAGTAAGGGAGGTAGTGATGAGAACAATCCTGGTCGGTGGCACTAATTGGTAAGGACACGAGGAGTGTGAGAAAGTTTATTTTTTCAGCTGGGAGGATAAGGAAAGGGAGGGAGACAAACACACAGAGATGTAAAACCTGATCAATTAGCATTAGCAAAGGCAATAACCAGAAACAAACCTGGTCAGTCACACCAGTCCATGGTATATCAAGAAACTGCAGCAACCCAGGACTTTGCAACTGATAAGGATGAGAACCTGAGGGTTTATTTTTCCAGGCAGTCATAGCATGAACTAAAAATATTTTTTTATTGGATTGGTGCTTGGAAATCACATTCTGGTTTATGCAGACTGAAGTTCATTTCATCTTGCCTCAGTCGTTAGTGAATATAATGCAGAAACAAACAAAATCATAGATTTATAGAATTCAAACTTAGAAAGTACTATGATTATCTCATTTAACCTTGTGTACTTTACAGGCCAAAGTTTATGTGCTAAAATCTGTGTGAAGCCAATATAACGATGTTTGCTCAAAAACATATCACCTAAGGAAAATCCAGCTGCGGTTTAAATGCTTCAAGCAACAGAGAGACTCCACCAAATCCATTATAATGTTTTTCCCATGACTAATTATATTCAGTGCTAAAAATGAGCACCTTATTTCTAACCTGAACGTATCAACATGCAGCTTTTAAGTATTCCCTCTTGGTTTTTTTCTGCTAGATAAAAAACCAGTTTGTTATCATACTGGTTACATAAAAAATCATGAACCAATTGAACACTGACATATCAAGGTATGTGGTGAATAATGTCAGGCAAACTGAAAAAGAAATATGTGTTTTCCAAACAGAATATATACACATGATTATCACTTGATACAGTGAGCTAAGTAGTAACCCAGCATCTGAGTCATCAAAATCTAGCCATCACCTTTGGTATGCACTCAAGTTGTAAAGGAATAATCAAACCCAGCTTTGATTCGTCTTAAGAACTGATTCTCAGCAACCTTGTGCAAGTATGTTTATGCAATGTAAATGTAGAACATAATTAGATTTGTGCTTCCCAGTCATGCTCATACAAGGAAGATGCTTATTTTTCCCCCATCTCCAACCTGTGGACTCTCTTTGCAGATGTGCACATGGCTACTACGAAGCAACTTCCTGGAGAATCAGCACTTCAAATACCACCGCATTGATTACTTTGAGAAACCTACTGCTGTTAAAGAAACAAAGTATTTAAAGGCAAAGATAAATTCACAAGCAGGTTGCTTCATTTGATGGTAACTGTTTACATTTATGACTGACTTAGGTACGATACAGCAAGTAACCGCTGAACGTAGTTACTGGTGGATACTTGGCTGGTATAGAGCCGGTTGCCAGTCTGAGCCAGACTTCTTGACCATAATTTAACTCTAATAAAGCATTTCCAGTAATTACTCTGTCAGCGTACTTGTTACCATTAATATTTTCAGCCTGAAAAGTGAGTTTGTCTATTCCATCAATGACCAGATAGCCAGAGGCACGTGGACTAAATGATTCAATGGTATATTCAAAAATATAGACCCCCAGATATGGAACATGGAACTTCCCGGTTGCTGGGGCAAAGGAAGCTCCGTAGTTGACATCCAGATTGTTAAATCTGATGGGTCCCGGAGTCGTCATTCCATACGTATGAGAGGCAAAAAAAGCCACCATAGGCGCATATCTGTATGATCCTTTTGAAAAATCTGGAAAGGAATAAAGAACAATTTCAAGTAATGTTACATTGTATAACGGCAACTCGGACCAGCCAGAAGATTAAAAGCAGCTTTTCTGAAGTCACATCAACGAGGCGCTTGAGCCGAGTTAAATACTATGTTTTTGAGCCGAAACCAGGACAAACTGAAACATAGTATTTCTGCATAAACGCAGAGTTTTTCTGTATTGTATAAAAAGTAACTTTCCTCGCAATTAGTGCTAGGTGTATCCACAAAAGAACAATTTTAGAAACAGCAGGGGAACTTTGTATTTGTCTATACTATGTTATCATTAACGGAGCTGCTATTTTTCTTTTCTTTCTTCCCCCCTTCTCCCCCCCCAAGTTTTTCCCACCCCAGGATCTCTTTCATTGTTCATCTGTGTGTGCTGAAGCCAAGAATTTTCTCCACAAATCTTAGACAAACACTGAAGAGGTTTAGCACTCCTGACATTAAATGAAGGAATAAAAGTAGATGTTTTTCTCTTCAAGCTGAGCCTGCACACTATGATTCCCTGCCACTGTACAAATGATTTTATTCACTATTCATACGCTGTCATGAGTGAGAATCAGCCAAATGGCTGCTGAAAGCTGCATAAAATTCACATTCCATGTGGCCTGGATGTAAATTATTTATTTGTTTTCTGGACTTAATAAGCACAGTTTCCACTTAGCTTTTCTGAAATATCTGAAATTGTCTGAAAGGGCTGCATCCTTTGCTGATGAAAATCAGAGGAATGCCTAAAATGACTCCTTGATGCCATAGTCCCACACATCACAGTAGCTACTGGTATTTATAGAGCATTTGTGGCCGTGCTGAAGCTAGTATTCCCCAGTGATGTGATTTTACCTCCCCCTTCGAATTCCATGATATCATGTTCAAATACATCTATTGTACACCCTCCCACTCTGCACAACTCAGCAGGGAGCTTTCCAGTTATTAAGGCTGGTCCCAGCCCAATTTAATACCATCATCTGGTCATATTAAAGAAAGAGATTGTGCATCACCCATGGGGATTGATGTCTTCAGCACCAAAACACAGGACACTACTACTTGAGTTGGCACTCATTAAAGTGAAATGTGAGACCTTTGACCAGCAAATGCTCTCTAATTAGGCCCTGGGGCAGAGGCTGGTACTGCTAGCATATTGCACTACTAAATTTTTTACTTGCCGACACTCAGAGAATTGTCGTTCACCAGCTTCGTACTGCAGTTGGCTCCTCCAAAGGGGTGGCGACAAGCACAAATAAAACTCTGTCTGTCGTTGATACAGGTTCCTCCATTCTGGCACGGGGAACTGACACAAGCTGAATACTGCCCTGTGATAGAGAGGGAGGAAAACCAACCACCTCAGGTGCAATGTCATTACAGTGACACTTCCCAAGTTTTCAGTCCTTTGGAAAGCCTCTTTGTCAACTCATATAAAGCCGGTGGAATTTCTGCTGAGGTTCTGTGTGAAGGCCAACTTCAGATCCTGTCCAGGCTGTTCAGACCCTTTGCTAGTCCAGACTCCCTCTTTGCCTGAACACAGCATACCCTCAGCTGGCCTCCAAGATATTCAGAATTACCTATAAATGCTGAGTTCTGCTTGTCTCAGAGGGTCAAGTATATGTAATAAGATGAAAGATATTACAACTCTAACTTCTTTGGAGCATCTCACTCCACAAACATTATGAGAACCATCAAAAGATTGGGGTATCTGAACAGCTGTGATTGTACAGTCCAAGAGACCCCGTCAACAAACACTAACCTTTCCTTGCTCATTTCTTCCCTCCTGTCCTCCTTAATTTAATGACCTCCTTCCCTGCAATGTAAGTTTAAAGCCAGCAAAGCCTGGCTACAGCCAAGCATTAGGAAATTCTCCTTCTGCTGTTCCCTACCCTTCCATAACAATCTAAGGCAGGGTGGCTCTGCAGGTGATCCTCAGGACAGATTGAGTCTGGAAGACACTCATTCCCATAGGGAGATGGGGAGGCTGAGAATCCACCCCTCCTTGTCACAGCCTGACACAGAGACCTACAGTCCACCCAGCACCAGCTGCTCACTTCCCTCTTCCAGCTGTCACAGTGGCAGTGGACTTTTTGTGCTGAGCCCCATGCAGGTGGCTCAGTCTCCTTCGTCCCTTCTTGTATGGTTGCCCTCAGACACTATAGCAAACCAAGACACCAGTGAAAATCAGGCGGTCTGCAATCATGTGATTAAAGAAATATGTTGGATCAGTTAATTAATCTTTACTCAGAATGGAAATGTGCCAAGGCGCTTGGAGCTAACCATACTGCAGGAGCCCTTCAGAAACAGCAAAACTTGGAAGAGACAATACTGACATACCCAGTTTTATTTCCTTCTTTTGGTGAGACAAAATAAATAGTTATTTTCCTGCTGGTTCAGGCAAATCTGTGCTTTGGTTTGGTTTCACTAATACAGGCACAGAAGGCTGCTCTTCTTGGACAGAGCCAGCTTATCCTTGGTCGTATCAAAACACAGAATTTGTACTGCTGGTGTACAGGTTGGACTGTCCTGTCTATGATATTACTCACCCAGATGTGTCACAACCATCGCAGGAGAGTCTGGCTACTGGTGATGAATGATATCCAAACCACTTCCAGCACTTGTCCTTGCCCATAAATAACTCAGTTCCAGGATATCTACCAAGATTGTCATAAAAGTTTTGTATTGCAAGCAGCACAAATTATACCAAACAGGTGGTTTTGCGGAGCACCCTCACTGAGGATGTCCTTGCCTCTCTTACCGACTATGTATGAGCTGGCCAGATCATGCCCAGCCGATGCGGAGAAATCTGTCAGTCCAGTGCTGCTGAGCTCTGAGACAGTAACTACTGAGTGTAATTGTATAACGAGTTGTCATAGCAGTTTGGGGGGAAGAACATTCAGGCCACATTAAAAATTAAATATTGCTATGAAAAATTCTGAACACAAAGCATTCCCAAGCCATACATTTTTCCTTTCTCTTGCTTTGGTCAAATAAAAGTCAGATGTTTTAGAAAATTAACCTTTTCTTTGCCAGGATCTACCAGCAGAGCTCTGGAAAAAGAATGCCACACAGTCCTGTGACGGTAAATCTAGATTGGTAGGTGGGAACTGAAAAAGCCTTTCATAAAAGGGTCTACTTATTGCCAGGGAAATGTTGAACTGGATCTTCACATAGATATTTCAGTAATGCCCATAGTTATCTTCAGATTCGCATCCAGCCATTTCACAGACTGCTGCATTAAGGCAAACTATTTCTGTGAGAAATTTTAGTTCAGTGAGCAGCATGCTAAAGCACATTGTACAGTGCCACTTGAATTTGCACTGATGGAGCATATGGACTTAAAAACACAAGAGTAATTCTTTTCACAGAAAATAACATCCATCCCATAATTGCCTGAATCCCGTTGCCTGAAATAAAGCAATTTAGGACTGTCATGACCGGGGTCACAGCACAGGCAACTGGACATGAGGAAATAATTTTTTTCTTCTCAGATAATATTTTTGCTGCACACTTAATTGAGTTATTTTTCACTCTCATTTACCAAGCATCCACATATTTACCAAGTGTGAAAGGAAAGCAGAAAAGGAAGGAAAACAGCTGATTATGCTGATTGTATCATATTCCCAAAATACAAAATACCCGGCAGCCTCTCTGCTAATTGGCCTCTGCCCATCATAAACAATAAGTAAATCCAAGAAACAGGAAAAAGATCACAAAGGAAATGATAATGAGACTGAGACTAGTGTTTTAAGTCTGTTGAAGGGTGATTTTGCCTGAACTTAACCTTGGGGTCAAATCAAATTCAGACATAGCTTTACCTACAATAAATCCACCCTCCAGGTACAGCATTGCTTAACAGCAGCTGGGGAGTCTGCTCCATTTGCTAAAACTAGGAGAAGCTGTGAAGAGGTTTGAGTCAAGTTAGGATTTTCAGAGTAAGAGGTGAATGCCCTAGATCTCCTAGATTACTGAGCAGGTAATCTCTGTGTAACTTCCATGTGGTCTTACAATAGCATGTTTTTGCTGTCATTTCTGGCTGAGGCTGCCCCACTGCCCAGTATTTTCTTTTTCTTTTTCCTTGCTGAAGGGCATCCTGAGACACTATGTCTGTGTTCTCTGCTTGGGGTAAAGATGCCAAGAGGTTCAGATTAGGAAAGGATTTCCTACTATAGTACATATCCTATTTTTAATTAATCTTTCACGACTTAGTAGTGTGGATGAGTAAAAGAGAGAGACTTTATAAATTAAATTAAAGGCTTGAATTGCAGCTATTAAAAGCAGAGAATAAACTGAATGCAGTTGCTATTTACACTCAGTATGGTAGGAGTGAGGATAGCCAGTTAAAGCTGAGTTTTGCTGCTCTTTGGGAGAGCAAACAGCCAGAAGCTCTTTTGGGAAATAGACTGCCAATGCTGTACAAACAAATCTTCAAACAAATAATGAAGCTCTGTCAGTATCTGCTGGGGTGTTGTTTAGAAGCAAATCAAATATTTAGCAATTTAATGGTCTCCTTATGGAAAGAAGTGGCTCCAGTGGTTCAGTTTGGAAATGGCTGAACAGGAAGTAACTTACCAATATTTTCTCAATATTTAGTTATCAGTAACTGTCTCTCAGGAAGCCCTGGGAGATTGGAAGAGCCTGGGAATCTACTAAACCACCCTGCTCACGCAGGGGCAGACTGGTCGTCAGCCTACAATTATTAATCACCTCTGACTTAGCGCTCTCAGTCTGGCAGTGATAAAAGTGACGAGCATCCCCAGTAGCCTAGATGTGAGGAGTGCCAGGGAGCAGAGGGAGAGAGGCAGCCCCACTGGGACCGGCAACCAGGAACTGACGGTGACAGCAGGGCTGGTGCCTCACCTGAGAGGTGACAAGCAGAGCATGGCAGGCTGATCACGGCAACCAGAGTTAGCCACAGCCCAGCATGACTGAAAAGGCCTGGTACTTCAGCTTGAGCTGAAACAGGGATCCCAGGCCCATGGGCAGGGTGTACAGTGTGGGGACTAGGTCAGGATGCCCAGGGCAATTAAGGCTATCAGTGCACCCAGGGGCCCTGACAGGGAATTCAGGTATAAGCGCTGTGTAGGGTGTTTGTGGTGAAAAAAAGCGCAAAGATTCAGCCGCAGTGCTCTTGGGCAAAAAGTAAGGAGGAGAGGTGCCTCAGCTGTGCTCTCCAGTTTTGGGTGGGTGCAGACTGTCAAGACTGATCTGAGCTACTTGGACTCTGGCAACTCTGCTTCTCTGTTAAGCAGAGGTATCGAATGCTTCCAGTGTGATGATTTCAGGACCACTAAATTAAAAACAACAAAACAGTTCCATCTACCCGTTAGTCTAAAAAGTAAATATGCAAAATTGAAGTATATGTCATCAAACTGAGCTAGAATAACCATCAAACTTGTGCAATTAAAAAACAAGATGCAAAACATTTAAATAGGTTAATTTCACTGCAGGCTTGAATGATAAAGCAACAATGGAAGCTTGCATTTCTGTTAGGAGTCAGAAATCATGTGGAAACAAAATCAGAAATAAAACATAGAGAAAACAAGAATGAAAAGAAATTACCTCTCTCACACATGGATGCACTGTTTTAAATACATAAATAGCACAGCTGCACTCTCAGTTATTCATGTTGATGGGAGGGTGGTATAATCTGAACAAAGCAAAACCACAACTAATACAAGACATCCAACAAGAGAGTGCGTTCACCTTTGAAAGGCACGGCAGCCTCTAGGTTCTCTAGAGAGCAGACACAGCACTAAATGGCAACAGGAAAATGTGAGCTGAGCTAAGCTGCCCTCGCGCTGCATCACGCATTTCTGCAGTAGAACAGTGCATTGGAAGGTAGGACCAGACATAATCCATAACCAAGACTAACGAAGAGTTTACTGTATATTTTTTCCTTAAAGGCTGTCATCTCCCCTATGATAGCTACTTGAAGCTGTCTTAAGACCATTGCTTTTTTATTCACCCCAGGTCGCCATTACAGTTAATATCAGGTAAAGCATTAGATTTTTTGTCCCTCACACATATTGCAGCCTCTAGCTGACATAAACCTTTTCTTTTGTTCATTCCACAACATGGGAAGTCTCCAAACCTGTATGCCTCTGCATATGTAATGCAAACTCACATTGTTTCCCATTGATTTCAAATTACTATTGAGGAAAGTATTACCTCAGGGCCAAATCCTGAACACATTAAAGCCAATGAAAATCCCAGTCTGTTAGAGTAGGATCAAATATTGAACATGTTGGAATCAATGAGAATTGTCATTCACCTCTTTCTAGAATTTTATTCTAATCGTTTTGAATTGAAAAAGATGATCTAAGATCAAATACATTTTATAATGTCCAATTATGCCTTAGGGTTTCTTCTAGAAACTTTAGTAGAGCCGGCACATATCTCTGGATGGTCTCCTGGAACTTAGAGAGAAAATGCTTTCCTGGAGAAGTAAAATCTATCCAGGCAGAAGATGGATACTTGTTAATTAGGATAATGGTCTTCTTTAACTCACAGAAATGTAATGTATGACTTTGCTAGGCATGAAATATCGTTGAGTGCAAAAGCTCATTACCGATGGAAAAGTCTGCATAAACATTGCTATGTAGAAACCTTGCTTAAAAATAGGGCTTTTCAACATCTGCAAAGGCCTGCACTTTCTGTAAAAGCGAGCATACATCCAATGTTATCAAGCAAGCTATTTGTTAAAATTCAGCATGAGATAAATAATAGATAGGAAAGACATTAATTCATTAATGTGGAATTAAAAAACAGAGCAGGTGGCAGCTTCCTGTGCTCCAGGCAGGTAGCGCTAGTGACATTTTCCAACAAAGTAGAAGGAAGGATCAAAGGCATCACATCCCATTGCCCTTAGTTTTAATTGTGAACAAGGGTTTTGAATTTCCATCCTGTGCAGTGGCAGGAACAGGCAGAAAACAGAAATGACTGAGAAAGAATTGCCATTTCTAATATCAAAATAATCAAACTACTTTGTAGTAAGAATTTGGCAAATCTCGGTGCATTTTTAAGTGTGACTGTCCATTGGAATGGCTGTGTGTCCTCTCTAACTGAAAAGATAACCAAGGACTGAAATCCTTCAGTGGGGATGGCTTTCAGCAGAAGCCAAGATACTCATGGGGCTGAGGCTTTAAAAAGGATCCTTTCCATTGATTACTGAAAAGTGCTGTACCTAGGACAGGAGGAGATGAAGGAGGGAGCCGGGGAAGGGGAGGGAAGAGGCACGGAGAGGGAGAGGG
>NW_008825271.1:2434989-2462336 GCF_000699105.1 Pygoscelis adeliae
TTGCGCATGGTCTTAGCACGAGCAGGAGTGGTAGCTCTTACTACCCCTACATCTGCTTACAATAGGGACCAAATATTGTTTCAGAAATGTTCATAAGTTTAAGAATGCTTTACAGAAAAGATTTAGGTCTGGGTCTTCAAAAGTATCTGGACATCTATCTGTCATTTAGGAATCTGTCTCACTTATTTTAATGTGAATTAGAGTCCTGTGAAGATTTCTAGTCACTTAACCACTCTTCATTTTCTGTATTTTCCCAGAAATGATATTTCCATAAAACATTAGCTTGCACTATTGATTTTCACTCAAGTCTGATTCCAAAAGTCATAACTCAGAGTTTGTATTTCTGTGAATTCATCCATATGAATTCATTTCATATGATGACGTTTGAATTTAAGGTCAGAAGCGAATCCCACTCAAAATGCCCTTTTTAAGAATGGTGGCTCCTGCTCAGCTGAGCTGTTCTCTAGATGGACTCGAGTCAAACCTGCTTTATTGGCTGGGCTCCTGATTCTGCAAGAACACACTATTGTAATTGTAACCGCACTAATAATCTCAATGAAGTCCTGAAGGAACTGGCAAAAGCCTCATTACAGTCATTTGGTGTATTCACTTGCTTCAGGTTTTTGATACTTTTCATCCCCACCGACACTGCAAAGTACTCATGCAACCCCAGATTTTTCTCCCAGCTTGCATGTTTTTTTTACTGAAATTGCTAATTGAGATACAGGCACAAAACTCTTGTAGTTTAGATTTTGTCTAAATTGTCATTTATGTTTGAAAGGTCAGGTTCTCAGCTGAGTGTGTGTGCATGCACATATATCTTAAACTGATCAGATGTGAATTTATTAAGGAAAATTAAATGGAGCTTCTAGATGCCTTAGTGCAGAGCCTCCCCATAAGAAAAATAAATTCTCTTGTAAGCAAGAGACTAGAGTAAGTTCAGATTCCTCTGAAACACTCTTTAAGGCATTCTTTGGACTTTTTATTCACCCCCAGTCAAGTTCTTCCACTTCTGTTCATTACAATGGTTACGTAAGACTTTATTACAAAGACCCTAATTTTTAGTAGAGTAAAATGCATTACCTGAATCTATAGTATTATCCGTGTTTCTCTGACTTCGGCTGGCCAGGCTCATGGTGATGTTTGCTGCCCCTTTTTTCACTGGAGCTGGTTTCTTTATAACTGGTTTCACCTGTTTCTGAAGTTTGGTGATGTTGTTCATTGCACTTGTCACCGATATGTCAACATGCTGGGTTAAATTTGTTAAGATAGTTCCCGCTTTTATTTCAAGCACAGATTCAATGAGCTCTTTGAGGCCCCTCTGCAGCAGGGGGATATCTGGCTGAGCAAGTTTAATTAGCACAGGTATACTCGCATTCATTTTTTGGATGCTGCTGTTGGTATCCTGACACAGCCCCCAGGCCTCATGAGCCGTCTTGTTCAGAAGTGGAATGCTGTTTGAGAAGCGGATCGACTTGGCTTCCAGGGCCTTGATCCTGGAACTCAGTGTCTGGAGCTGAAGTGAGACCACTTGTTCTTTCTCTGTCAAGGCAGCTTTGGTTTTTTTCAGTGAGACACAGTTGTTTGCCAAAAACTTGGAAATTTTTGACTCCACACTCAGAAGGCGAACTTCATGGTCCTTTGATTCCTCCACTGAGTCAAACAGTTTTTCTTCCAGGCGGCTGATATCTTGTTGTTGATTGTCTACTTTTGATGACGTTTCATTTAAAATATAGAAGAATCTTCTGAAATCGTGGAGGATACTTTTGTTAGACTCCTTGTATGGAAGATCAGAAAGGGATGGAGCTACTTGTGAAGTGAATTCATACTTCTTGTCAATGAGCAGTGTCCGGAGGGATTCATTCAACTGTTGGAACTGGGGAATGAAAGCCAGGAGGCTGTCCAGTTTCTCAGCTCTGCCACAGCAGACTTCAGTCTCATTTCTTAGAGCACGTAGCATATCTTTCAGTACGTAGTTATCTTGAATAGAATCAATAGCACTGTTTATTACTATCATGGTCTTGTTTAATCCATCTTCTATTTCCATGGAGCATTCATTAATACGGCTCTCAAACAGTTCCTGATAAGCCTGAGATTCATTTTTAAGTCCTTCCTGAGTTTTGGAAAGCTCCTTAATTGCAGAACTCATTCTGTTAATGACAGTCGTGAGGTTTTCAAGCTTCTCATTGATTACTTCAGCTTGGATTTGTTGTGCATACTCTGAGGTCAGACTAAAAGGTACCCCTTGTTCAATCAAGGGTTGCAGGATCTCCATATCATAGCACAAATCATTAATTTGCTCATTCATTTTGTCCATCTTATTGTCCAACGGAAGGACTAGGTCAGAGACACTTTTGTTTAGGACAAGCACATTCTCTTGGGTTGCTGCCAGCTGTGTTTGGAAATCCCTCCTGCTCTCTGACAACATGTCATCACAGACTCCCAGAACAGAGTGTCTCTGAATTTCCAGTGCAACACTGAGATTACTGATCTTGCTATCCTGGACTCTTAAGTCATCATAGATTTGCAGCACCATCACACCTTGTTTCTTTACTTTCTCATGCAGTGTGAACAGGTACTCTGTAACATTGTGCTCTGTGACTTTATCTGCTGAAGGGATGTTTTGGCTTGAAGACTGTTCAGCTGATAACAGTTGTTCATGAGCATCTTTCATTTCAGTAAGAGTCCTATTTAAAGATTCATAATAAATGACACTTCTTGACTGTTGATGCTCCAAGTTATCTTCCAAGGATTTCTGCTTTTCCTGTAAAGCTTTCATAGGCTTGTCACAAGTGAGGGTCATTTCCTCTTTCATCTGCACCATATGACTCTTTAGCTCCAGAATGTCAAGCTTTGTTGGCCCACTGTCTTTCTCCTGAGCAAATTTTTGTTGGGTTTCATTCAGATGCTTGACTAAATCTTTTGTATTTTCAAGATCATCTGACAAACTAGACACAGTCTTGAAAATTTGAGCCATGCTCTCTTGCATTTCACCTTGAAATACTTTAAACTGTTCTCTGACAATGTCTTTGACTAATTCATTAATACTTCTGGACTTGACACCTTTGGGAAAAAGGACAAATATGGAAACAATCAAACCAATTGTGTTAGCAACATCTAAGTTTTTTCCACAATGTGAGCAAACACAGTGCTGTACAGAAGTGAAACACACACATCCCCGCCCCAATTTACCCACCCATAGAGCAAACTTTAAAGCTGAGGAATGTAGAGGATGGCTAATAGTGTTTGAAGACTCATCCCTGTTTCTACTGGGAGTTTTGTTATTATTTTGAAAGGGCAAACTCAGACACTGCATATGCGGTATCAACTTTGGTCTCCTAGCTAAGCTGTTTCTGAGCACTGAGATGAGGACATCTGTGTGCTTTTGTGGCTTGCTCATAAGAAAATGATGTGTCCTTTCTCCACTGGGAAAGTAAGGAAAATACACCTGCTTTATCAACATTATGGTCAAGAAGAAGTGAAAGCAGAGATTATTACCTTGCTATTGATTCGTATGTGGTAAGTGATCATACAACACAGTATAGTGAGAAAGACGCAAAATAAAAAGAATAGCTTTATTGAATATCTGAAGTTAGTAACATGACCACTGCCACAAAAGGCAGACATTTTAAAGGTACAAACCTTTAGTTAGTCTTGCATACTACAACTCTTTAAATAGCTCCTAGGAATACTGATCCTGAAAAGCACTAGGCAGAGGTGAATGTGTAGGAATGCTGCTCCTGTGAATAACATCAAAATTTGTCTCCCATATAGCCTTACATGGGTTAAGATAGTCATAAAATAGTGTTCATCAAGAGTGCTGCATAACATATTTGAATTAATCAGAGCAGTAGTTCTGCTCTGGTGTGAGATTAGAAGAAATTTTTTTTAATTTGTTCTCCAAAAGTAGACCTTATGTCCAGCTAAAGCACTGAAGCATTCTTTGCACATTTTTTCTAAACCCTATGAACACTTGCAGCCAGCTTGCGATATAACGGTTAAACCCTTTTACCTCTACAATGCCTTGATGACCATCAGTTCTCTGATTAAAACCCTATTGATAAAGGCAGAAATTCTTCTGTTGCCCTCCTCTATTTTCCTCTCAATTACCTCTATAGCCTGGATTTTATTGCTTCAACTCTAAAACAGCAAGACGTGTTCTGAAACCTTATTTGAAAGTACATTCTCAGCAAGAGCAGCAAAATGGCAGGAAATCAGACCCGTGAAACCCAATGCAACTTTGGGCTCCAGGGGTGCAAAAGGATTCCAAATAAAAACGGTTTTGTTCAGCAAGCTAGAGAGAAGCACAATGCTTTTTCTATTCAGGAGATTCATCTGAATTGTGCGAGTGTTTCCAGCTGGAAACATAAAGTAGTTGATAATACTTGCTTTTTATGAACTATAAATGAGTCTCAGTCTTCATTATGTCTGGTAAAATGGACAGTAAACACCTCTGATGCTTAGGGGAGAAATCTGTCACTTGTTCAGATAGTGGTTTTTTTCAAGGCAGGATATAATAGGCAGGTGCAATAAGTTTGCTAGTCTGGAAAAGAGCCACTTCAGAAATAGAGCATGAAGTTTCCTAAGCAATAAACTCAATTACTGTCAACTGTGGTCGCAGATGTTACAGCAATTTTTACACAAAGTATAAAAACTAACAAAGTGATAATACTGAGATTGCCTTTATTATTTTACTTTTTACTACCTGAAGAGCAAGTAAATGACTAGACATATGTATACACATGAACGTGCACACTTACACACAGAGCTTTGTCAGTGAACTTCAGCGAAGGAAAAACAGTAAGATAAGATACCCGAGAATGAGGATGTCCTGGCAGCTGAGAGGAAGAACCAAGGTATGAATGCAGAGTAAAATAGCTGACATGTAGAGAAGCCATTGTAACTGATGATTTGGTCAGTTTATTTTATGATGCTGAAAAATGTTCTGTGCTTTAAGAGACACAATGAACTGTGAAGAAAAGTTTAATGGCTGGGGAAAGAAACAAGGTTACTCTATACCTCCTGTGAGGAATTAATTAAATTTCTTCATCTCAGCAACAAATCTTGATAACAGACCATCCTGCTGCAAGAGGTCTTCCGCAGGATCTACACTGGCCTTTTCCTTCTGTGGCAGTCAAGAAACTGCCAGCCTCACCCTCTCCCATTCCTACTCTACTTAGTTGGATCGCGGGTGTTGTATGGAGCTCAGCTCTGGTTTTCAGGTGTTCTTTTTATCAAGAGAGTGGAACCTGGTAAAACAGGTAGCTTTGGGTTTCTCTCCCTTACTTGCTGGCTAGGACAACTAGGTACCTGGTAAGCAAGTGTTATTCCAAAGTTCACCAGGGGCTGTGGGAGCACGCTTCTGCACAGAAAGACCTGACCCAAACTTTTGTTGTAGGTGACAGTTGGGTATATTCTTAAGCTTGAGCTGAGAAGACACGTGAATACATTCATGGATGTAACTCAATTTCTCTGTTGCTCATTTTGAAATATAAAGGTCCAAACCACCTGTGAACATTAAAGATCTCTTGCACTTTTTATGAGATTGTACATTCTAATTTTAACTCCCTGGCTGAAATCCAAAGTGTGTAATTACTTTGTGTCAACATATACTCCCTTTGCAGTTTCAATTATTTGAAGAATAATGCGCAAAATAAAGGTATGTACACAAGAGACGGAGTTAAAGTTATATATCCAGCTGTAAATGACCTTTTTGACTTGGAAGTGATTAACACTCCATTGTTGAGTTAATTTTTAAAGGAGTGTACATTTTAATAACCAAAAGGAAAGGAGTCTATAAAAAGACTTGATGTGGAGTGAAAGGAGGAAGAAAGAATAGCAAGAAGTAAGCAGAGTTTCTTAAATTAAAGGGAGAACATCAAATTATTTTCTCTAAGTAAAAAGTAGGAACAGTCTCCTGAGTACTGAAAACAATTTAAAAAATGCACAACAGGTTTGACTAATAAAATTAGAGGAGCATATCTGTTACTCCAGTGAGTGTTGCCCTGTATCAACAGATGACAGGTTTGTGGGACCAAAGTCTATTTACAGATGAAACCATGAAATAAAGACTTTGTAAACTGTATTGAATCGTTTGTTCACAGAAACAGACCTCACTCCTAACAAACTCTGATACAAAGCTGGGCAGCCATTAGAATTTCTGCGATAAGAAAAAAGGTGATTAATGGATATGAGCAAAGGACCTGGGCACCATGGGAAGAAAATTGAAATGTAGGGGAAGAAGGAAGAAGTCTGAATAGCATGAGGCAATTACAGACTTAACTGTGCTTTGAAAGCACATTGCTTCAGGACGGCAGTGGTAGTGGGGAAATTTGTGTTTTACTTCACGTGAGCTTCTAAGAGTAATTTTTAGCAAGTCTGATGTACCTATACTACACATCTGTACCAAGTTAGAGGACAGCATGGAAACTCCTTCCAGCTCCTGCTACTTTAGGATGCTCTTTGCCCGCTTGGGGTATGACTGACTGATATTCCCTGGACAGAAACTGCACTTGCCCTTTGACATTACATATACAAGCCAACAGAAACACTAATCTTGTTCTCTCTTCCCTCCTCACATCCCTGCTGTTTACCTATGTACGAGCCAAGAATAACCTGTATTGGAGTGCCCATAATTAGAGTCAATGAAAGCAGTTGATAGCAGCATTTTCATTAGAGCTACTTGATTAGGAGATAGATTGAGAACATAAATCAAAAAAGGGCCAGCAACTGGAGATTTCATCTAAGCAGGTATAACATAGAGCGCGGCAGACAAAAACAATAAAGGCTTGAAACACGTTTGCAGAGAAGTGTGAAATAATGGGTTTTTTTGTACTGCACATTTTAATTAGGACTTGGACCCTTAAATATAGATAGGGAATGGAGAAGCAGGAGCACAGGATGCAGCAAAAGACCTCTTGGAATAGCATGAAAATGACAGCTAGAATGAGTGGAATATAAAAAAGAATGAAAAGAAAGCAGAAGGGAAATGGGAAATATTCAAAGACAAATTAAATGTATGCCCAAGGGTCAAGAATGCCATCTAGCAATATGTGGAGAGGTGAAAGCAGGTCACTGAGTGAGAGATGGGATAAACTTGATCCAGGGTACAAAAGAGCCATCTAGCATGTGGCACGAGCAACTCAGGAGACAGAGGAGGACTGAAAAGACAAGAAATGGGACCACATTTGGTAAATTCGAGGGAGATACGAAAGCACTTATTGTTTCATTTAGTTTTATCTCAATGTAAGGAGCTCCAGTTCCCTCGTTCTATTTTTAGACAACAGAAAAATTCTCTGGATTCTAAAGTGTATAATACAAACAGTTCGGGGAAAATTCCTGAAAAACAAGAAAAATATTGCACATCAAGAAAATGAAAGCTTCAGTCCCAATCTGTTTGTTAAGCACCATTTGTAGTTGGGTAACAAACAGATCTTGCTGCAGGATTCACAAAGAATGGATGCATAGTTCTGCTGGCGAGGGTCTGCCCAACCTCCTGATCCCTGTCCGTGTCTTTCTCATCTACCGAACATGAGTACAGATGTTTATCAAAGGTAGCCTAATATGATCAGAGGCAAATTATTCAGCAGAATGTTTGCCATGTTATAAATACAACAACTACAGAATTCCTTATACGTTTCCCCTGCATATGTGAATTATGTATTAAAGAATATTACTTAGACTTGGTAGCAAAGTAAATACTATGTCCTTTAGCAGCTGTCAGATAAACAAAAAACAGACATAAGAATATTTGCAGAAGCTCTAAGTAAATGAAAGTGCCTTGATAGTGGCTTAAGTAGACGATGTAGTATCCAAGAACGTAAATTTTTTGTCACTATAAAAGACACCATAACAAATGTCAAAATAAACAAATCCCTCTATTATGAAATTAAACTAAAAAGAGTTCTCCCTATAAATGTTGAGCAATAGAATAGGACAGTCTATGAATGTTTTTAGCATTTTTTTTTTTTCTGGCACCTTTAACTGGGTGAGTGATCACATTAATTTATTTTTCTTACCTTTTAGAAAAGACTGGAAGTCTCTGCCCTTATCTTCATTGATTTTGCCTTCCAGAGAAGAAAGCATCTTGCTCACATCATTCATTGCAGCAGAAATGCTGTCAACTCTCTTCTGTAGAAAAGTCAGTTTCATCTCCTGGCTGCTAATCTTCTCGTTCATTTTTTGTGTAAGTGCTTGGTCAGAGAACAAAACGAGAAGAAAAAAAAAAAGTAGTGTTAAAACATTGTGGGGAGAGGAAAAAGAAAGTGTAATTGACTTGAGAGATATTAGCTGGAAGTGAGGTGAAAAGTTTCTGAATTTTTTGTCTTGAGTGAATCATCTTGATTTTTGTCATGTATCATGTATTAGTGACATTCAGCAGCACAGCAGTAACTAATTACTGAAGCATCTGTATCCATTATAAAGTATTTATAATTCTACAAGAGTATTTTGAATGGTTAGCATATTTTAATCAGCATAATGCCATTCTTCCTCCACCGAGCACCCTACAGGGTATTCAGTTAACTCTCATTTAGTCTACCTCCTTTAACACAATCACAAAAGCATTGATTTTTACTTACCATTTATAACATAACTTCATGAATTTGCAAGGCTTGTGTCTAAAGGAATACATCATCTTTTCAGTGTTGGGGTCAAAATAAAGACTTGTTCAACACTGCAGCAAGGCAGAAAAACAGCTAACAGATAAATGACTTTGAAATAATTATTAGTCTGTCATTAAGAAAAGATGCCCAACCTGTGAAGTCAATTTTATTTTAAAACCTGCCCAAATTGTGTCTGACACTTGTAGTCTCTTCAGGTATAAAGAGGCCTAGCTGGACGCTTTTAAGATAGGTAGTGGTGAAGAAGGCCTTTGTCTTGCAAATTAAGACGTAAGCAATGACCACCAGTGGGGGTCATGATGGCTGCATCCAGCTTATGTTGGACTTTGGGGATGAATGACAACATAGTAGCCAAGGGCTGTCTGGAGCAGTGACCCAAATGTCTTGCTGGTATGCAAATATGACTATAAGTCAATCATCTTACTCTATAAATAGTGGACAGCCCAGGGCCTATTGAGGTCTCCTGCACAGCAGCGGGCTGCACGGAGGGATCTCCCCTTGAGTAGGGACGCCTCTCAAGGTTACTCCTTGAGGTTGAGAGATTCCTTGCTGCAACAGATCCTCGGTAAGTGACAAATAGCGTGCTAAACTTTGAAATCTTAGCTCAGTGATATAAAGGATTAATTGCACATATATATAACCCTTTAGACATAAACCGTTGACCAAGTCTGGGGCTAGGATTGGATTCAGCTGCACCTAGACTCCTCTCTGAGAAGGAGTTTAGAAAGCAAGGGGGTCCTTTCTGAACCTCATGACTCAATGGGATGGTCTCCCTGACAGTTTTGTCTGACCCTGTCCTCTATGCAGTAAATAATCAAGTGTATGTTGCCATTGAATCTTGTTAAACCACTGTCACATTTACCACTGAACTTTAACTCACCGTTTTCTATCAATAAAGTGCATTGTCGCTTCCCTCTTATGAGTGCAGTCTCACTCCATCCGCGACAACCCTCGACACGATATATACTACCCTACATGATCCAGGCCATACTATGACTTAATAAACTGCTATGCAAGAGATTCTTTAGCAGTATATACAAATATTTATTAGTGTAAATTTACAGTATTGCTATTGATCTTATGTCACTTTTCATTATGGCATCAGTGTCTATTCCCATGGCAGTAAACAGTTATAATCAGAAATCATGTAGAAGCACAGGGCCCTAAAGACTACAACAAAAACCCCCCAAGTTATATGTAAAAGGACATGTTCTTCTGACTAGATTTTCATTCTTCAAAATTCTAGCATGTAAAAAATAAATGTATCATACCTAACTTGATAGCATTTGGGAAAATCCAGAAAATTCACTAAATGCACCCAGTCAGTGCAGATGAAGTGTGCCAACACCCACAAGAATGCTTTCCTGTAGAGGTTGTAAAATTCATAGTTGGTAGAGCCTGGTGAATAAGGCTGGCTGTTTTCGGTTAGGATGTTAGCATCTCCAGCTGTTTACTTTGCCCATGGTGTCTACTTACATGAACAGAATTTTGTGTCTGTAACTCAGCCACCTAGTTTAGAGTCTGGCAATTCTCCCCAACGGCACTGGAGACAAGCCATTGATGGATCTGCTTTGTCTGAAAACTCTTCATCATAATACTACTCTGTGACAGACAGACAGGTCTGGATACTTCTGCTCCTGGTTGAATTGTTACTATGAGAAAGTGATTTGAATTCATTACTGGCTCATGCATAGTCACCCAAACTGATAACTAACCTGCAGGGTGCAATGCTTTCTTCAGTTCAGTTTCTGTCAGTTCCTACTGAAAGGGGAAGACAAGCTGCATAGATGAACCTGAAAGTGAGGTTTATAAGTGCATGGCTGCATAGTGGGAGCTGGAAACAGAATCTGGCTTGTAGAGCCCTGGCAGCTGTTGACAGAACAACAGACCAGGGCAGTCAGCCCTGGCCCCAGGTCGTGTTTGCAGGGTTGGCAGCCAGAACAGGTATCGCTCTCCTTCTAAATTGACCCCATTTGATTTAAAAATAACTGAAAAGCAATTAATATGGAGCTCTGATATTCCAATTTCAGAGTTATTTTTCAGAGCAGAATTCCTACTAAGAGAAGTGGCATGTTTTAATACTCTATTGATCAAGCTCACTTTTTCATATGAGTCCTGTCTGCTTTACTGGACGACACCCTCCCTCCAGCACTGGGAAACTTGGTTGATCACATGATATCACCAGGGAGCAACAGCCTTCTCCTTTCTAAATCCCATTTGAAAATACCTTTCTCTATCTCCATGCCAGATTCAGTCTTTCCCCTTACTGCCTATGCTTTCTAATTTTTCTATTCATCTAATGTGATTTCAAGTAAAACACATATATGGACATAAGCACGTACAAGTGTACTGTCTCCATAAAACCCTGTGGCAGTCTGGATGCTGACATCCTGTTCTCCCAGCATGCATGAATATCCCAGCAACAGAACAATTATATTGTTCAATATATTATATTGACAACTGCAATATACAGACCTGAGAACATAACTTGCCTTATTATTTAGTTCCATAAATTTTTTTCAGATATAGGCCAACTGTGTGAGTGACAATAACACTGTAGTGTGTAACAGCTGATGATTTTACAAAAAGCCAGTGTAGACATCCATAATCGAAACATCAACAGATTCAAAAGGGAGGTAGTAAGAAAGTTCAAGGAACATGCCTCCTTTATGCTGTCTTTCACATCTTGTCCATCTTCTGGCTCCTCACCATGTAAACTACAAGCTCATTTGACAGTATGTAGAGAACGCTGCCAAATAACTTGCATAGAATTTGGCACCAAAAATTTACCTGACAACTGCAGTCTCACTCACTTGCTGGGGAGTATATCACAAGCAGAGAAAAATTTTTTCAAACAACTTCCTTATTCAAGCATGTTTTACATATTTCTTTTGTTGTTATTTAAACACGATACGCTGATTGTTGACAGTTCACTGAGTACACAGACTTTATAAATAATTCTGCATTACCAACATCTCTATATCCTCAAAGGCATATACACCTTCAGGTGGTACAGACGAATATAGTATAGTCTGTCAACTACTTGAATACCTCTAAATCATGGATACCTTTTCATGTTTCTCTATAGTGAACACTAAATATTTGAATTCATGGTTAATTGGAATGATCTAATAAACCATGATTGTTTCTGCTCCCAGTTTAGTGAGTGTGCAAACACGCCTGGCATGAATAAAATTCCATTCCCATGAACACTTATGCAGACAACTATGAAATTAATTTTCTGGAACATTTCTGGCGGTAAACTTTAAATCATACAGATGGTAATGGAAAATAAATATAAAGGGAAGTGAGCACACCCAACAATTCTAGAGACTAAGAGATGGAAAAGCTTTTCATGCAGCAGTCACCTAAGAAAACTTCTCAATGTAGATCACTATTTGAACAAAAGCATTACTGTTACTAACTAGCTCTTACAATGCTGAGGTCTGTACATACCCTTGCAAGAAAACACCGACGTTATGTTCCAAAACCTTATGGTCTAGATAGGTTGAAGTAAACACAGTAGTGAGCATATGAATAGTGTAATAAGAAAGTCTCAAACACCTGTGGTATAAAGCTGTAAACTGTCCCTGTGTTGCTTAGCTATTTGATCATCCTAGAGGGAGTAGCTTAAAACACACCTAAGCTACCCTTGATAAAGTTTGAAGTGTCATTGTACTGATTTTGAATAAAGCACCAATTTTTATAAGAAAATATATGACAATAATCATATATTCAGATAATACAATTAACATCACTGCTTTTTATTTTATGACCAATGCTGGTCTATACTACTCCTAGATTTGGTTTTGGGTTTTTTTTGGCTGTGGTGTTTGGTTTTTTTTTTCTTTTGTTTCTGTTAATTCATCTATTTTACTCAGTAATGTAATAGTTTAACTATCTCTATGCAGAATGAATTTCCTGCTTTTAGTTTAGTCACAAGACACTCTATAAATGCTAAGCTACTGGTACCTTTAAATTCAGTTTCTTCCGCCTATCTTTATCAGAGAAGCGTACCGCTGAACCATGACTGTTGGAAACTCTAACGGTACATTCAGGTCCCTCCAGCGGACAGGGATTTTTCTCAAATTGTTTCTGCAGTGATCTTAGTGAGTCACATGGTCAGGGTTGGGCTAGAGGTGATAGTAATTAAAACAGCTGACCTGGCCCACTGGGGTCCTGAGGAGCTCCTGGTGTCCTCTCACTGATAGCTCTGCTGCTTTCAGCCTGGTTGCTGTTTATAAGTGATTGTTGTTCTTGAGCTAAAAGAGGGAGAAAAAGGAAAGGATGTGAGTGAAACACGGAACATGACAATCAGGATTCCACAACAATTGATTTTTCTCTCTATTCTATACCAACTTTACCAAAGCCTAATCATCTGAAGTGATTCTTGTTATCTCCTTAGTCCATCTATAACACAGTGTGGAACCACATTGATGAAGACAGTGAATGGCATTATAAATGGCTTCCTGAGATTGGCAGGGGTTGCTGTTAATACTAGAATGTCAAAACTTGCCCTATAATGAACAGAATTTTGAAATCTCCAGGGCTAAAAATTCTAGAGGAATATTTTAGATCAATATAAAACAGCAGTACAAAGACAATACAGAGATTGTCAGCTGTAAAATTAATTAGTTTTTTTTATAAATACAAAATTAGTCAGGTTTGTTGAAACTGATTTTTTTTTTTTACAGATTACATAAATCTTTAACCATGGATATCTTCCCACTAAAGGCAATGGTGATATTACATTGTTGCAGCACCTAAAAACAAAAACCGTTTCAAAACATAATCAAATTCCAAATTCCAACAAATATCATCTGAGATTTGCAACTGCTACATACATTAAAAAACTTCACAAAGGTGACAAGTTTGTAAATATTTTCTCTGGTCACGGCAGATGAGATTTTCTGTGCTTATTTTACATCTCAGCCCAAAGATCCCAAAGCAATTTGCAAAAAGCTAGACTAACATTATTATTATTTCAATATTACAGTTGGGGAAACTGAGGTCCAGAAAAGTAAAGTGCCTTCACTCACAAAAAGTAGGGAACAGCTGATAGGATGGCTGGAAACTGAACTGAGATTTCCACCTTCCTGACTTCTCTAGCCATTAGGCTTAATGGTGCCATTTTAATTTAATTATTGTTTAAAAAAAATGAAATATGTACAAAGTAGGTTGTAAATTTGCTAGTGTAAATTCATACCAATTTTTATATGCTTGCTCAGTTGATGAAGCATTTTGACGTGGATGTTGTCCCAGCTGGAGCACATCTAAGGAATGCCACTTATGTGGCACTGATGTGATTTCCAGTCTTTAGTACAGTACAAGCAGAATAACTTGGGTATGGTGACATTATTTTCCAGTTCAAATATTAAAAACTAGTCTAGCCATAATGTGAGTTTCCTAGGAAACAGAATAAAATGCTGAATCAAGAAATTCCCTATGTTTCATCAGCCTCTTGGCAGTATATGAGGATCGATAGATTACATTTAAGGATGATATAAGGTGTTTGAGGTTGTAAATTAAGGTGGGGGGAAGTAACAATTAGGACAGGAACTCAAAGGAAATTATCATATGGACTGCAAGTCTCATAGAATGAAATTGGCTGATAAGAAATACAAAATTTTCAAATAGTTATAATTTCAATAGCTTCTCTTATCTTTCTGTGGCATGGTTATTGACAGGAGTTAAATACTTGCATTCAGCCCAATTCATTACACAGGATTTATCAGGTGGTGATGTGATGGTACAATCTATGACAAGGGAGTCACTTACTTGCCTGTGATAAAGACCAACTGATCAGTGTCCTTTTATTCTTTCACTTACTGATCTTTCTGTTGCTCTAAATGTATTCACTGCCATTGTTAGTGCTACAGACACCAGATTTTTTTTAAACTCTCCATCTTCTCTTTCATCCTCCCTATTAAATCAGCTGCCCCACTCACAGCTTCACATTGTGGAATACCCAAACCCTTACTGTTTTATTCACTTTTAGAGTTTCAAGGATATATATTTATCGCTGTGTGCTTGTTTTACTAATGCTTTAAACTGTTCAGATAACTTAATCCCTGTAAGACCCAGGACATAGATCTCACCCTGTTGGAGCAAACCAGTAATGGAGCAAGCCAATAGTGCATTATACTGCTTCTAAAAGCAGCAAGGACTGTAGCCAGCGATGCACACACACAAAAAGCCTCACCCAGAGACAATACCTCATATTGTACAGTTATTAAATTTCATCACTGTATAGGAAAGGTACTTCTCAGGCAGCATTAGAAATTCAGGGTTTTCATTTGTGAAACAAATTCAGAAGAGTCACTGGCAATATAGCTTCTCCTACATCATTCTTCCAGTGTGGTTCAGTCCTTTTCCAAAGGAAGCACTCTGACACGTCATATGGCGATTAAGTCTTCTGTGCTCCTTAGTCCCACAGATGAGATTCCCCATCCTAGATGCTGAACAGCAGCAGATGAGATGGGAGCACCAGACTGAAACTCTACTACATATAGTCCTTAGGTCAGAAATAGCCATCAAGTGACTCGCATTTGAGACTTTTTAAAAATTGGATATGCTATGCTCAGTTTAAGCTAAGAAGATAAAATACAAAATAAAAAATAGACTTCTAGACCCACCTTATAGGTGCCATTTACAATAAGAAAGCAACACCAAAACCAAAAAAAAGCAGCATTTCAAAATGCTGAGCAACGAAGAGCACTTCCAGGTCCTCAGCACTTCTGAATATCAGGTAAAGCACATAGGAATCCAACATTAGGCTCCTATCATTGAATATATTGGCCTAGATGTATAATTTATTGTCCCATGTATTTTTAAACATAGTGCGCAAAATGATTTCAGGGAATATTAAAAATATGGAAATTGGATATTTTTCTCTCAGTATATTTTTGATGAAGCAGGAGTGGCTGAAGGGGAATCCCTGTGGGGAGTTTGGTAGTTTGCTCCCATTCCCTGTGTTTCAAGGTGCATTGCTACCTTTTGTGTCTGCAGCTCACCCCACGCAGAGGATAGCGCTCGCTCCTGTGCAGAACATTTTACAGCCATCTGCTGGAGAGATGACATCGCTACCATGCAAGAGAATTCAGTGCTAACAATGGCTATGGCGTTGTCAGCAACTCCGAGAACCAGCTCTTTGCTCTAAACCACAGCCACGGCAAACGGAAATGAATTCATATACATTAAGTCACCTCAGCCTCACTCCACAGCAAAGCTGAATTCGAGCACAGCATGATATACATTTGAAGATGCATCTTCCAGTTCTTGAAATCATTTGTGACACATAATATAGCGTTCAGCGACCACATGTGCATGAGCGAACTGGGATTTCTTCCCCTCTGACATTACTACACGCACAATGTTTTCTCCAGCTTAAGGATGAAAAGGTAAAATAAAGCTATGTTTAGTAAAAATGACGTCATGAACTTTGCAAGTCAGGATTTACAATCCCTTTCATTTTAGCAGTTTTGCTCCCAGTTAAGCATTTGATATTCCAAAATCAAAATAATGATGTTTTATTTGTTGAATTGTCCACATTGCGCTGTTTCATGAGACTTGTAAGTAATTAGGTCTACATTTTTCCCTTCTTAAAAAGTTTCTTGTAAAATTGCATTGTCCATGCTGGACTAGGATCCATGTCTTATCCAATTTGGTCATGTGTTGCCACACAGGAGGTAAAGTTAGAAATAGTGATCTGAACACATCTCTTCCCAGAGGCTCTTCTGTCTCACTCACTACTATGTTACCTTGAGAAGCATCTGTAACCAAGCAGTTGCAATGAGGCTACCAAATATGGTTTACAGATGTCTAGTAATAACTGTCAGATGGTGACAAGTGTTTCTTCCTGCCTAGACTACCAGACTGAAATAGTTATGTATGATTTCACTTGGTTTGAGAGAGAAGCTAAACCAGAAGGCATTTGCTACAAGCAGCCCGCATCACACTAACAGTGCCTTCCCAGGATCTAAAACATATTGTCAGAATACCCCAGCTCCCTTGGCACAGAAACCCTTCAATAACAGTTCTGTTGTTGAGCAGATCAAGTGCAGAGAGGCCAAGTGAAGGGCTCAGCAACTCTGGAGAGCCCCAGTCAGAGCTTACATTGTCTCTCCCCCTGCCGTTGTAGAAACGGAGTGCCTGAAGACAAGGCTATTGGGCTCCCAACTGTTCGAGTTCATTAGCTGACGTCCCTTCATGGGAATTGAATAATACAGGCAGGGCTTGTGCTGGTGGTCTGCTCCTCATGGGAGGCAGGATCCCAGAAGCGGGGAAGAAGAGCCTTTCTAACATAACACCTTTCATCCCAATCTCTTTAAGCACTTCTACAAGCATTAATTAATTAAATATCCCAGTGCCCCTGTGAGATAAATGTCATCTCAATTTTCTAGATGGGTAAACCTGGGTATGCAGATTATAAGTGGCTTCCCCAAGTTGTTCAGCAAGCCAGAAGAGATTTGAGAATAGAACCCAGGAGATGTAATTTCAAACCCGCTCCTGTAACACTTGACAACATTTTCCTTTATTCTTATTTTTACACAGATGCCACTGCAAATTGAGTTACACAGCTTTTTTCCTGGTCAATGCTTCCCTGTTGTTTTGATGCCATTTCAATTTTATCAACTGTAGCCTCCCCATACAATAAGCGTTTTTTAATCTATTTTTGCTAATGCTTGCATTTTTTAAAAGCAGACCTTTGAAACATCTGATCCATGCTCACTGGACAGCCTTGCTGACTGTGTCCCATGTTAAGAAGAGAATTCTGTGCCTGCTGAGGTTCTGGCTTTTCGACATTGAAATTTCCCTCCTGGATGTGAATAACAGTGATTTCTCTTCATTCCTCTACATTAATTTTTAATCACAGCCTCTACTTTACCACTGCTGATTGAATTCTCTACCACATCTAATGGCCTTTCTTGTAATATTCATTCATTTAAAATATGTATGCTGATGCCATATCTTATTTTTCAAGGGCTGCTTGTTTAAGGCCGGCAGCAAAGAAATAGCTATTATACAGATGTTAAACTACAGTACGTTGCCATATGTTTGATCGCGAGGGCAGAGGTAAAACACTCTATTCTGTCAAAAAGAGGCACAATTATATAGGGATCATGTGTAATACCTGGTAAGATTCAGTCACTGTTGAAATGAACAACAAAATTCCTACTCAATTCAGAGGGAAACAAAGTTGATACATTATTTTATCATGTCTAAAATATATTCTTAGGGCCTGAAACTGAACGCCAAAAGAGTCACAGTGCTGTAGATGAATTTTACAGCAAGTATTCAGTAGAGGACCTGGATTTAATATCCCCAGCACTGCAATACTCTAACAAAAGGTCAAAAGTAGAGAAGCGCTGAATGCAAACTTCCTATTTTAGCAAAATGGAATAAGGCTGAAGATTTTATGAGTTTTATTTAGCGTGGAAGAGAGGAAAGGACATTCTGCTTAGCTACTCTGGAAATTCATGTGCAGGGAAGAGTCAACATCCCAAAGTATTTTAGTTTACTGTGCATTTTTCCTGGTTTTAAATTAACAGGAAGGACTGTAGTGATTTTCAGCAGAGCCATTTGCTTGCAAATCAGATTGCATTGTTTTCTTTTGTTGAAGTGAATAGTTTCAAATCCTTACAATTCTACTCACCTTTGGGTTGGCAGTTTTGCCCACTGTACCCAGGACAGCACTTCCACTCCAGCGATGTTGCTATTTTATGTTTGATTCTGTAGGCTTGGTGTGTTGTTGCCTGGGACCTGCAAAACATGACCATTTTAGAGCTATTTTAGGTGACAAAACAGGAGTTGTAGGATACCTGTATAACTACATTATGTTATCTTACATGTCAAATGTTTCCTTTCACTAACTGCTTGAAACTGAAAGTGAAGCCTAACTAGGGTTTGGTGTTTCAATAGCAATCACAGTTTTAATATTGCAGCCTTCAGATCATCTGCATGGATTTTAAAGGAATCTGACTGATGTCTGTTTAGTGCTGTCAGACTTCTTCCCTGAATATCTTATTCAGGAGTCAAATACTACTAACTTTTATGGAAGATATTACAATTAATATCTACTAAACTGGACAGAGTGAGCCAAAAATACAATTGTGAAATACCATTTTCTTTGAAATCAGTGGAAAAAAGCATCCACAATGAATTTATGCCACGTCAATTCACATTTAGCGCACACTGGAAGCCTCCCGTTCTGATTATTTTAAACAAGATTATACAAACATTAATCTGATAAAGCATGAAAATTTCCACTCTGGAAGTCGATGTAAGGAGGGTATGGCTATGTAATTATGATGCCTGAGTTATTACTGTTACAGTATGTAACTGCAGAGGCGGCAGCAATTTTGTTTCTGTGTTCCAACACATTCTGCATGTCCTGGCTACCCCATCGCTTCTTTTAGCTTTCTTAACTTCAGAGAAGTCAGTTTAGAATGAACACAATGCAGTAGGGCATACAGAAGAAACTAAGTACAGCAAGTCTAATTGTCTCTTTTAATATGCTAAATACAAAGTTTAAATAAAAAGAATATGGCACAGTTCTGCCAGTTGCTAAACACGAACATGAAGAACACCTCAAATCTCAGAAAATACAACGATAAAATGGTTACAGAACTGTTTTGGACACATAATCCCTGTCTAAATCATTCCAGAAAGGGGGACAAATTTGAAGTCTGTCAGACCAAAAAATATCATCCCAATGAATTAAAAAATGCCACCTTGTTTTACACTGTAGTTAATCTTGTCACCCCTTCACAAGGGATGTAATATTATATATATTAAAATGCAGAGCAGCTGGCAGGAGCTTTGCATGTGTCCCCAAGCAGCTTTGCCTCTGAGAAATGGCTTTTTCAGCAGCAAGAACTCAATAAAGATTAAGGTGAACTGAAATCAAGAGAGTTCTTAGTTATTTTGCTGTACGGATGCTCTTATTTTATGATAACACTACCTTATTCTGCCTTAGCATAATCCATTCCTCAAAGCACTCCGTGAAAGGAGTTAATCAGGAATAGCTATTTCAAGAATAACTCTCCACGTAGACAAGCCTCAGAAATGTATATAGTAGAGACTTATTTACAGGAGCAGCACAAGGAGCTAATTTTCCTACAAAAAAAAAAAGAAATTAGAGTTATTGTGAATCTTCTAGATTGAATTAGGAAAAAAAGGCAACATTTCAATCACAGGGTCCATTCCACAGTTTTGCAATACAATCGACTATATTTCAGAGTCACCAAATCCTAAGGACACTCTATTCCCGGTTTCACCTCAAAGCTTTAGGCATGTTCTGCCATACTACCTAGAGGACAATTCTCGGAACAGTCAAACTGCCTTGTAAGAGGCTTTTGAAATTTTTCAAGGGAAAAATATGTTACAACCTCTGTTTTGTTGGTGCTGTTTCAGTTTGCCATTTTCCAGGCCCATGCATTAAAACTCAATTTCATTTACTATTGAAATCTGATGTTTGGAGAATACAGTGAGGCACCCAAAGCACAGAGGACAATCTGAATATGTTTAACAGAGTCCTTATTTACAAGTTGTATCTAGGCCAATTACTTTTCTATGTTCACTGCCTGACCAAAGCTGTGCCAGAAATAAGCACCCAGCAGAGAGATAATAACAAAAATATTGATGCCTCTCAGGGGAAGCCTTTTGCGCCAACAAAGCACATGCTTGGAAAACTGCACGGAGAGGATTTTCTTCTCCACATGTGCTTTAAAGCTTTGTACATGTGCACCTTTCCTTGCAGTACTCTGGAAGAGGGGAGCAGGCAGTGGGCTTACTTGAAGACTTTGAACTGACCGGAGGGTGCCAGAGTGAAGGTGTGCCAAGTCATGAGGTTTTACACTTGCTATAGGGACAAGTCATGAGCTTTTACACTTGCTATAGAGACATGTTAAGATGAGACCTGGAAACATGCTAATCTGCTCCCTCCCATTTTAATTTTAATTTCTAAAGTCATGGTTGTATGAATTATGCAGCTGGTGATAATTAAAGTACTTGCAAGTACTCTTTCTTCCTAGTTCTACACACCTCTGAGCACAGGATCCAATAGGCCAAGTGCAAGGCTTTGCTCTGCCTGATGAGAAGGTTTCCAGGTTGTCCATTACCACGGTAGGTAAGAGTCTGGTATGAACATAGGCACACCAGTTCCTGTAAGAGACAGAAGGTAAATATAATTAAAAGTACAAAGAACATTTTCCACAATATGATGATATATGGTACTTAAAGGGGAAAGTTAAACCCATAATTTAGGGATAGGACCAAGTTACGAAAATTAAGTTTGGTTTCTCTCAGACTGCCAGTGTAGTCTTGGGCAATCACTTAGTCTTTGTGCTTCAGTTACCCATTAACAACAAAGAAAACAGACAATCATTTCTCCATCTCTACATATATTTATATTGCAAATCTAAATTTTTCTTTGTAAAAGTTTGTGGAGCACCAAGTACAAAGAAGCTCTTCTAGACTGCAGCAATTACAGGTCTTAAAATACACCTATATTTCAGATTATAGAAACTGTCTATCCAGAATTCAAAGGATTGTTTAGTAAGGTTTTTAACCACCCATATCTTTCACTTTATGGATAGAGATTTCTACTCTTCCTCCCTTTCCCCAGCAATATTGTGAGTACACATAGACTGTGTTTTGCAGTGCACTTTGAGGTCAAAGCCACACACAGCAATAATGTGCCATAGCTCCACGCTTGCCTGTGCCACTGGCTACCCACCCAGAGAAAGAAGTCACATGTGAAATGATCAAACTCTTGATCACTGCAGTACAGGACGTAGGAGCTGGTGAGTGCAAGGCCAGGTTTGGTTTTTTACAAAAGGATTCTAAGGAGGTTGCAAGAAACCACAAACTGTTAAATCAGATTTTGAAACCAGGTGACTTGGTAAAAGCTACAGTAGATAACAGAATTAAGTAGAAATTATAAACTGTATAATGGCTCGGCACAGATTTGTACAGGGAAATCATGCCTCAGAAATCTATTGGCATTCTTTTAATCAGAAGCAGGTAGATAAAGAGGTGATTTTCAGAAGCTTTTGGCAAGGTTACTCACCAAAAGCTATTAGAGGGGGGAAAAAAGGCATCTGTCACACAGTAAGAGGATAGATCCTGTTATAGATTAATAAGGTATAATAAGATACTAAATCAGAGAGGTGAAAGACTAGTTAGCTTTCTCAAGAAACAGTTTATCAGCAGAATCCCACATGAATCTGTAATAGACATGATATTAATTAATGAGGGGGAAAGTAGATGAATAGGGAGATGACAGTTATACAAAGCTAAACAAAATCATTTTGTGCAGTAAACCTAAAGCTGATCTTGAAGAATTATGGAAATCTCATGATACTGAATTTCCAACTAATTAGTGTCAGAAAAGGGTCTTGTAATGCAGAGTCAAGCACAAATACAGACAGCCTTATACAGACAGTATGACTACCTAAATTAACTATAATCAGGAAAAAGGTCTTGGAGTCATTGTGATTAGCTCTTTGAATATGCCAATTTAGTATTTTGCATTAACTAAACTAGCAAATCAAATACATGAAATTATTAGGGAAGTACTAGAGGACAAACAGAAATCACCACTGTTTCAGTACATCAACTCCTTGTTGCTGTATATGAGTTTATGGTTAGCCCACAGTTTGAATACAGAACTCGGGTTTGTTCCTACATCCTAAACAGAGGTGAAAAGAAAGATACAAACAGAAGATGAAGAGCAGGAGGGATGGGAAGTCGTGGCATTCATTATTCAGTTGGTCTTGTTATAATAAAGAGGCATCAAAACAAAACAGGTTTAAACTTTAAAAAAAAAGGGTCAGGGTGGTGTTTCCACAAACATAGACTGTGCCAGATTTGGAAGTTTGGGAAGCCAAAAAGGATTTTAAAAAGCAGTTAAATGATTTCATGAAAGAACATGCCATTAGGGTGGTGTTGGTTTGGTTTTTTTTTTTTAAACATTAAGTTGTAGCTATAACCTCTGTCTCAGAAAGTCCCCCAGCTGCAGATTGGAAGGCATCCTGAAGAAAGTATTATTGCATTTTTGCCAGTAGAACAAATGCCTGTTTGGTCTAGTAGTGATTTTTTTTTCCCCCTCTAACCCAGGGTCATACATTATTCCCTTGTCCATGCTGAAACATATTTCATTTTTTACTTTAAAATTAGTGACAAGACAGTTGGCGGGCTGGTGAACTTGCAAGTATTTCCATACCAATATTTGTGCATGAGAACTTGCGTATGAGTTTGTCTTCCTGGGTCATGTTTTGCAGCTAACCTTTGCTTCTGGTTGTAGTAGTTCTGTTAGTGTTTCATAATCCAGTAAGGAAATATATATTTACCTCTGAAATCAGTATCTTGCTATGGGCTCCTTACAGTGGAAATCAAAATACAGTTAAGTCCAGATTAGTTTCATTTACTTAAGTGGCATTAATACAGATTTACACTGCTTCAAACAGGAACAACAGCACAAAACACAAAATAGTATCAGCATCTATCCTTAAGTAATTGTTTTTGTCTACTGAGATCCTCGTATTATCAGTGCACTCGCATTAAATTCAGTAGTGCTTTCCTTGGAAAATGACTCCTGAGAAAACAGCAGGATAAGCTAGGAAGTAAGATGCTACGTAAGGCCAACAGACTGAACCTCTCAGTATTTCTGCTGCCAGTATTGTGGTGCTCCCTCACACAACACATATTGTTTAATTGATGAATAATGTGTTTCATATAAAATGGGTTTCTATTGAGTCTCTTTGATCTGATTTTGCTCACTCACTCTCTACTTCCTTGAGTGTTTTCATTAGGATAATATTTCTTTTTAATTGGGTGTAAAAAGGCTGTGCTTTTGTTTGATGCTTCCTTTATGTTCTGTCTCCTCTAGCTATAGCCTTTTTTTCTGTGTGTATAAATTAGAGACTCCATGAATAAATATTTACTAAAAATTAAATGCAGCTCTCAAGCATAAGCTTAAAGATTAGGTACTCTTCTCACTGCCTCTGTGGAAGCCAGGAGCAACTCTATGCAAGTGAGACATGTAAAATTGGCAGAATCAAAAGGAGACTTAAGTCTTCTGAGTTTTGCAGAGGAATCATGAAGTTACTTACACCACCCCTCTGGTTGGGGCATATGGGTCCTTTACAGTCTCCTGTATCACACAGAGGCTAGCAGTAGTAACTAAATAATAATGATATTTGCAGTTAAATGTTGCCAACAGTTAGCCAGAGAGAGCGCTTGTGGCTCCATCCCTTCCAGCACACCTCTACAGCAGCAAGGGAGAATAGGCACCCCCTCTTGCCAATTGTTCGGTAGGAGCAGGACATGGCAGGGCACGACGAGGAAGACAGCTCTTCCATGGGGCTTCCTTGCTGAGCATCGGGGAGCAGCAAGAGCAGGGTTTCTCCCCGACAGAAGGTGAGCCAGGAGGGGAGGGGCAACCAGAGAAGCTAGGCACTGACCTCACTGGCAGCATGCAGTGCAACAGCACCAGAGACAGGCAAGCAGCACTAGGGTGACAGAAACAGGTCGATTAGCAGCCCAGCAAGTATCAAGCAGAGACTAGGTAACAAGTCCAAGAGGACTGCTAGGGACAAGCACCTTTATGAGGAGAACAGGCTCAAGTCTGAGCTTAAGTGGAGCCCCTGGCCCATGAGCGGCCAGAGGTTCCGGGTGAGGCTGCCCAGCGCCATTGGGGTCTGTTAGTTTGTCCAGGGCACTACCGCTGAGCTCCTTTCTCACTACAGGCATGAGGTTTCTTCCATTTCACAGCTGTAGTGAGGGTTCTGCATATTCATACCTAAGATTAAAAACTGTGTTTTTCTCTGAAGTGCAGCACAGAGATTTAAAAAAAAAAAAAAATCTCTCAGCATATGAACGGGATACTAAACATTTCTTAACAGATGCAGAAAGTGATACTGGGCCAGACTGACAGTGGTCTATTCAGGAGGAGCTCTGACTAAACGTGGTGGTTTGCTTATGATTTAAACTTCGTATAGAGAATGTAAACATCTAAATTCGTGAATAACTCTCAGCAATTAACTGGTGACATATCGTCTCATCAGAAGACCTCTGTAGTGGTAACACCACCTCAAGCAGTTATGCAGCACCAGACCTCTGTTACCCTTGCAAGTTAGCTGTCTGGAAGGTGAGGAACTAAGAGCTAACACCTTGGGCAGCTGGGTGCTAAGCTTGCCACCTCTGCAAATCAAGAACCCAAATATAGCAGTCAGATTTTAACATCTGAGCTACAATGAGCCAGCGGTGAGGTTAGGCCTTGAGCTTGTGGCTCCCCAGCCTGCGCTCTACCCTTGCATGCAGACCCGACAGCTCACCAGAGAAAGGGATTAAGCAGAAGACATATAGCGGTGTTCTCAGTGCTGACATTTTCTGCAGTGCATACTGTCAGGGTATAATTTTTTTGTAATTGGATTCCATTTTACATCTGAGCAAATGTGATCAATGAAAAGATAAAACAATGAAAACAGGCATAAAAAACAGTTGTAAAATACATGAAAGCCCTGGCATACAGAGAGTTCAGTTTAAAAAAAAATCTACTTTTTAAAATTCATAATGTAAATCCACTAATTATCATTATTATTGAGGGTGGCTAGCTTCAAGGTAACAGCTATTCGAACTTGCCCATTTGGAGATGCCCTCCAAAGGAAAACACAGTACAATACATCACAAATGTATCAGTTAAGGACTGCTCTTGGTTTTTAAAGATAGTCTGAACTCAGTCTCTGGTCTCTACCAAAAATTTAACTCAACTTGAGCAGATTGTTTCTATTTAAAATATTTAACTCATTCTTAAGCTACATGAGTGCAATGCGGAAGCTTTGGTTCTCACAAGGCCCAGCAATCTTTGATCAGGCTAAATTAGAGGAAATATTCACAGCAAAAGAGCCCCTGGTGTGACTCATAATTAGGTTTACGCTACCAATGAAATAAGCTCATTAAGAGATGTTAAGAATGTAAATATAATTTTGAAATCAAATTGTCTGAAAAAATGTAGATCTGGAAATAGAAGATGAAGCGTGGCGGAAGAACTATGACAGGCTGTGTTAATGCAAAGGCAGAACAGAAGACAACTGATTTGCATAACAGGACCTTAAACCTGAAAATCCTCTTTACCCTCCATGGAATAATATATTCCAGATCAGCAACACAGGCTTCTAACATGCAGATTTTGTTGAGAGCTGCAGGAGCCTGGCGTTTCTTTTGCATTGAGCCTGATTTCAATCAGGAAAGCTGTATTTAAAAACAAAACAAAATCCTCGCAATGTACAACAGAAATCCAGCCTGGAGAGAGCAGTGCAAGCCCCGACTGGCGTAAGGCCCATGTGACAGATTTCATCCTCCTCTTGCATGTATTGGCCAGGAAAACTCACTGGTAGCGAGGTGTGGGAGAGTACCTCTGAGTCCTCAGGCCTTTGAAATAGCCTCTTTGCTTGTGATATTTGCAGCAGTTATTTCCAGCTCGAATCAAAATACTGCTACTCCAACCCTGCATCAAGTGCGGTTTGACCGTATGTGAGAAGTAGGGCATAATACGAAGAGCAGCATTTGTTTCTTTTGCAACCAATAAGCATGTCTACACTGCAGCCTTGGCAGGCCTCAGCCCTCTGGGTTTTATGGCCATTGCGAATTCCAAGTCCTGAACAGCTAACGCACCGTGGAGCCTGCCTGTGCCACTGGAGCAAAGCACCTACAACTGGCAGGGCATTAGTGGGACCAGACGGTGCCTTTAAGCCTGTCTTTAGCTTTTGGGATCCTACCCATCCCATACAGCTTATTCAGATCTTGCGTTTCATACCCTCTCAGAAAAGTTTTCTTCTCTTCTGCTTATACCAGTCCTGTTTCTTTTTCCACAGAGAAAACATTCCCGTGAAGCATTTCTTCATTTCCACAATTGGCCCAAAAAGAGAAAGGATGCGGCCTGGAGATAACTGTGAAACAGAAGTAGTTTCAGGGCAACTGTAAGCAAGGGCTGCCCACACTGTGTCCATGGCAAGAAGCCCAGTGCCCAGTCTACATGAGCATGTACCAGTAATGCAGGTGTTTTCCTCAACTGGAAAAAAGCTTATTTCTGAGCGTGTAAGACAGATTACCATAGTGTTTCCCTGTGTTCAGTTGACTTATCCTCAGCCATTTACATCAACCTCATGATATGAAGGTATATACATGGTGTGAATTACCGGGCAACATCTTGCAACTTCAAAGGGATGTGATGCCCAGCAAAAAGCAACTTCCCTGTCTGCATAATGAAAGCATGTGGCCTAGGGAAACCTGCCCTGAGATGCACAGCTAGGAGATGAACAGTAGGTAACGTCTCAGCAGTAGTTATTTAGTTATTCTTGTTTAAGCTTTCATGAGCAGCAAATATGGTTTCTTACATTTACTGTGCAGATTCCTGAAGCTGGACTTGACTTTATATGATGAAAAATACCCCACTTGGTTTGAAGTAGCTGTATAAGCATGTGCTCTTACGTATATCCCTGGCTCCTGATTCAGGGGACACGTGCCCGAGAACACTCGGGAGCCCTTAAACGCATCAGAGCTTCGCTGGCGTGTTGCCAGCGCTCCTAAAGCCTCGTCTCATTCGCAATTAGCGGCGCTTATGCTCTGCTTTACCACCTCTTTGGTGGCAGCCTGGGTGCCCCGTCCGAGCTGCCCGCCCCCACCCGGAGAAGGGGCGGGAGGCTCACCCCGTCGCCCCCC
>NW_008825271.1:2462811-2491162 GCF_000699105.1 Pygoscelis adeliae
GGGAGAGCAGAGGGCCTGCAGGAAGGAGGGCAGCAAAAGAAGAAAATAAATTTATCTCCAGAGAAGGAGTGCTGTGACTGCTTGCTGGTAAAATTATCTGCTCTATGACAGGATTGTTCTGAATAAATTCGCAGTCAATGGAAATGTTTCCATTTAACTTCAGCAGGCTTCGAACCAGTCCCCTTGATGCTGTGATACCCGATGTTGCTGAAAAGCGAAGCACAATTTACGCTAACATCGCAAAATTATAATTTCCTTCGGGTGTGAGGGTGAGTGGAAGTTTATGAGACTGCCCTTCCACAGCACATTTCCACTGTAAACTGTTCTTTGGGTACACTGCCAAGAAAAAAAACCAAAACAAACCTTCACAAAAACTGCCAGCTACAGGGTATCAGGTGTATCTGTATGTGATCACTTCCATTTGCTTGTAAGCACAGATCCTTGTAAGTGATCCTAAAGCCACACAACAGGAACACGGGTGGCAGCCGTGCCACAAAGGGTATAGATTTTGTTCTGCCCCTTTCATATTATATCTGAAAATGAGTTATTTTTATCTGTGAGTAAATTAGATTACCTGGCTTTTAATAGAAATGCTATTGAATCAGCACAGCTGAACATCACTGAATCATGAAAATGAGATTATTGTGTTGCTGAAGGAATACAAAAGGACCCAGAGCTGGAGCCATTGTTAAAGTCCGTGCACAGCTTGGTGGTTGTGCATCATACAATTCAGATTGTATGCAGTTTATTGGTATTTCACAAAATAGTTTATGAAATACTAATCTCAGTTCTACACCTGTTTTCATTTTATATTGTCCTGTACACCTCGGCAAAGGGGATGTAGAAAGATGCTACAAGCATCTGTAGCCGCTAGGTGCCTTGGGAGGAGAGGCTGAGGCGGTGGGGCTTGTTCAGGCTGGGGAAGGGAGGCCTTTGAGGGTACCTAACAGCAGCCCCCCCACCCCCTACAGGGAGGGTGTTTAGAAGCTGGATCTAGGCTCTTCCCAGCAGTACATGGCAGGAGGACAAGAGACAACATGTCCAAATTGAAACGAGAGGGTCACACTGGGTATGAGAAACTTGTTCCCCATGAGGACACCAAGGCACTGGAGCGGGTCCAGAGACGTTGTGCAGTCACCAGCCCAGAGCATGGAGCTCAGTACCCAACTGCATCAAGCCCTGAGCAACCTGGTCTGATCTCACACCTGGCCCTGCTGTAAGCAGGAGGTCAGACGAGACCTCCCCAGGTCCCTTCCAACCTGAATGATCCTATGGCCCTGTGAACCTGTGATCTTTGCTTGTATATCTATCTCCTTTGGGTGATCTGATTGTTCTTCTGAATACAGTAGGTTAAGTGCATTCATATATAAAAACATATAATGACATGGTGTGGAAGAAATCCATTTTTTCTGTTTCTTTTTTAAGCTAGGATCTTTCCCAGTCTGAAAGACTTTTATACAAGGATCAGAGTACAGACCCTAAATTTAGGTTGTATAAAAGTATGTTGCTGTGATATATTTTCAGTTTGCTTTAAACATCCTGCCAAGTTTGGTTGAGGAGAGAGAATGTTGGCTGACATAATGAAAACACTCAGATTATAGGGATAGAAAGAACCCTGACAGGGTTTTTTTGCTATTGCATCGGAGACCAAGTTTTGGTTTTGGCAACTTCCTTTGAACACCACTAGGGGACTACAGAGACCTCTCACCTTTTTGATACTAGTGATAAATTCTGTGCCTTTATATGAACATCAGACATCTTTTGAAATTATAAGATCTAGTTCAAACAGAAATTATAAACCTGAATAAAAATTGTTTAATATTTTTAGGTTCACTGCTCAGTTTTCTTTGTTCTGAAATGTATGAATCTAGTAATCGCAGCTGCAACAAAAATTCAGTACTCACTAGGGACTGACCACAAACAAATCAAATTCAGAAATCTTTTTTACATGCTGATTGGAAAGGAAAACCTGGACAGCCTCTGAAAAGTGCATTTGATATGCAATATAATATAATATGTGCTGGTAAAATATGTCATAGGATAGGTTTTTAAGCCTGAGAAACAGCTGACTTGTTGACACCGAAGTATCAGGTGGGGGGAGTCATACCATTTATTTAATGGTTTTTTTCAGGATTCAGGGTCCTGACATTTTGTCCTGCCTATTACAAAACACAAATTCTACTCTCACCATTCATTTCCTTTTCTTGTATGTACAGTGCTGAAGCCTTGGACTGTGAATAGCCTCTGTCTCATCTAAGTTTTTATTTACTGTTGTGACCAATTGTGTGTGCTGCAAAAATTAATTCACAATTTCCACTTATCTAGTGCTTTGCTGATCTATTTTAGCATTTAAAAAGTTGTCTTGTTGTGAACCAGATCAGCTCTTTTAGACCTTATCTCCCTCTCTGTGTTCAGAGCCCTTCAAAATAATCAAACTTTCCCAAAGATAGAATTTAGACTTTTGAGAGATATCCATGAATCTGCTTCGAGAATCATCCAGTAAAACACATTCGAAAACCCAAACTGCTCTTTAGAAGGGTCTTAATTCTGCGTTTTTCCCTCTGGAATATAAATTTATTTTCCATCATCTAATTGAGTACAAAATTCATTAAGCTAGTTCTGGTCTAGTTTACTGTCGCTGCTTCTCAGATGACCTTTAGTGGTACTGGTTTTAACTGGTTTGTTAGTCCTTTTCTAATCTACAGAAAAGGAGATTGCCGTATGTCAGTAATGGCTTCTCCGCTTTGAGAAATACTGACAAAAAAACCCAAACCTTTATAGGTGACAAAATGAAAATGTTAAAAAAGAAGATCCATCCCAATTCCGGGGGTGAATGTTGTTCTTTAATCCATTTATAATGTTGGTTTGGACAGCTTCTCTTTTCTTATTTAGCTTCATTAGATGGTTAAATGCCTTGCCAGTTGCTTTGTACCTGATTTGCCACTTACTCATGCAGAGCTGTATCTTTATGCTGTCACTGATTGATTTCTTAGGGGGCTCTTGAACAAAAAGAATCTGAGCCAAAGTCCATGAAATTCAAGGTGATTTTTTTCCCAGGCTTTTCCACATGACCTATGGTGTTACTTACCAGGAGTGTAATACAGAATAGATGCTTATGGATTTGGCAGAAAAATTGTGTTTTGAAACACTTGCATTCTCTAACTGGCAACACAGATAATGCCTTTGGAAAACATATGGGAACACCTTGCTGCTGTTCTTTTCCTTGCCCCATCTAGTCTAGGAATTAGTGTCAGTTTTCTAAAATGTTAATTGTATTCAGATTTGTAAGAATGCATATTTTCTGTGCAGACTTGAGCAGACGTTTCTGGTGTACCTTAAATGAAATGCTGCAGAGTCGAATGTTTGCTGTGGCTGGGAGGTAAATCCCAACACTGTGTCCAGTTTGTTACAGTCCTACTAATCTATGCAGTGGGGTGAAGAGATGTTAGCAGGGATGGAAAACAGTCTGTTCCTAATCCTCGCTGTTCCCATGGCAGATGAAACAAAGAGCAAGAGTGAAGATAAGCGTGAGCATTAATGCAGTAGTTAGTGTAATGAGATGAGTGGAAACCTTTATTATATTCATTAAAAAATTTCAGAAGTCATCTGTATAGTAGCGCCTTATCTGGATCTGATCGCAGAAAAACTAAATAACCAGACTCTGAGGAGGCTAAGACAAAAAGTTGCCGGGGCTTTTTGTCTTTTATAAGTACCTTGTGAGCGTCTCAAAAGCAACCTGGGTGGAGATGTGATTTTTTTTCCCCAGTGCTATGTTTCCTGTGCTACTGAAAACAGTCTGTCATATCTCTGCCTTGCCATCATTGCTGCAAGGCTGTCTCAGAAAACCAGAACTTTGGATTTTGTTATTTCCTGAATTTTTGTCTAGTTTTCCGAAACTATTTTATCACCTACAGTTCAGAATGGTATGGACATGTGTTTACCATTTCTTCTCTCCCTGAAAGACAAAACATCCTACAGGGTGTCTGGGAGGTAGTGCAAGCTGGGTAAACCATGTCCCGCAATGGCTCCTTCCCACCCAGGTACTGGAAGTGCTTGAAAGGTGACCACCACAACGGAGCAAACAGACCCTGTAATTCATTCTGTGCATGGGACATCAGCAGTGGAAAAGATTTCCTCAATGCATGGGGTATAATAGCACTGATATAAACAAAAAGTCTATGAAGCGCATGGACCTTGTGCAGCTCTCGGCCTATACCAGTACTGCTGTACAGTGTGCAGTAGTACCTAATCTGCACGATGCAGTAAGGTGTTTTGCTACTTCACACCAGCAGTCTCAGTCATCTGTTTTACTTCTGTGCTCAGCAGAAGGCAGCACTAATCTCTAAATACTTGTGTTAAAATTCTCTTTGGACAGTTACATTTTCTTGGTACCATGCCACAGGCTTCATTATGGAACTGCATAATTATGGCCTTTGCCCCATTTATTCTGTGGTTGAAATAGCAATAAAGTAGTGGATTCCAGCACTTGGGTGAACGATTTGCTTCGGTCTTTAGGACTGCAATGGGAGTAACACTGCATTCGGCATGCGTAGGAAAATTAGACTGTGGGCTTACAGCCAAGCGTCAGAAGTACATTCAAGACGCTGCTGCAGAAGAGGGGCTCATTGCAAAGGTCTTCTGCATGGCTGGAATACAACATTGTGAGGGCAAAGCAAGCACTGCTTGTCAAACATCCTCTGACACTTAGCCACCAAGGCAACCTAAGTACCAGTGTAAGAGGTTCCTCATTCCAGGTCATAGTGAATATACCTAGTGAGGTAGAAACCTAAGCCATGCGTGACTTTATTTATTGTAAATGCACACTGATGCAAAATCTTAAGAAATCGATTCAAGAATTGTTCTCTCTGCTCCATTAAAAAGTGACATGATCAAAAGAGACTGTGAACCTTGCACTAACTAGGCAGTTAAATCAGGTTTCTACGTCTTGTGTATTTGAACCGTCTGCTGAGCTTAACCATTCATTTTAATTTGTCAGTACACTAGAAATTCTACCAAGCTGATACAGGCAAAAGCACTTTCTGGGGAGAAATGCAGAGGTCTGGTCATAAGAATGAAATATTTCAGCACTCCTACCACATGTGACAGCTAAGCAAATCTGTCCCTGGTACTGACTTTATTAAACACTTCTGTGGTTAGTAATAAAACACTGTCACCTCACCCCTACCCAAGGTAATGGCAGGGGAAGTCTATGAAGACCCGCAGTGGATTCGTGATAATTGGAAAATGTGTAATATACACATACTAAGAGAAAAGAGTAATGTAGAGCCATCCAACAATGTGGAGATAGTGTGGTTAATTTACAGCCTGAATGAATGTCCCATGTATTCAGGAGCTGCCTTGAATAGTAATTAACAAAATTGGGTTTGGAATGGAAGGATGAGTGTGCTAGTCTTAGGACTCAGCCTCAGACTTGCTCCATAGCACCACTGTTATTTAAGCTGCTTTATACAGTGAAATACTGCAATTCTCTCCATGGGCTAAAAAAGATGTATCTCACATGAACTCAATCGAAAATAATATATCATCAATTTTCTTTTTTGACACCAAATTGGTGCTCACATTTAATGTCACTGAACTTTGGTCTGCTGCTGAAGCACAGCTCTAGTTTTCCAGCATTTCTTTATTCATTGATATGGACAGCATGAAAATTTGAGGATAGGTAGACATAATAAAAAGATGCATATTTTTTCGTAGAGACATAAGCCTTACATTTCGGAGCTTAAGTCAAATTCATACAAGGAGTGAAGAAAGGAATTTTCCTTCAGCTCAGGCTATTCCAGATGTGCTTCCTGTGAAGTTTCCTTATCCTTCTGAAAGCTTGGATGCAGGTCCTCCCAGAATGGGGGATACCTCACCAGAGAAACCACTCTTCTGAAATGGTGTGAGAAGCAGGTAGCTACAGAATCTATAAATTATGTCCTCCTGTACCTATTCTAAGGTTAACTATAAAATTGTTCCACTTCACTGCAAGAGAACAGGATGTTACTGCATTTTCATTCCAGTGAAGAATAAGGAAGAGTTTAGTTGTTTTAGAGATAAGGATATGCCCAATATTTAGCACTTAAAATACCACATCGGGGTGTGATATAGAGGGGCTCAAACCCAAGCTTTGCCTTATTAACAGCAGAATCTTGAATCTGGAACCTTTAGCCCTATTGACTGTACTCCTCATCAAGTGACTGCCTGTTGCCATACGTCTCTGCCCTCAGAAGTTCTGCCGGAACCTGGAAAGTCAACCTGAGATGAGTTTTTAAAATAAAGTCATGGTCTTTGGCAAATACGGTTCTGTTTCAGTAGGAAAAAAAAAAAATTATTCTGACAGTTCTAATAGCACATTTCCTTCAAGAAAATGAAATGGAAACTTGTCAGAACCCTGATGGCATTTGTGGGTCTTATTCACCCTGACCAGCTTGACCTGGGGTCTCCACTGCCTGTGGGCTCAGAAGCCGCAGTAAAGTTCAGCCCAGGGCTAGACTGCGCCTGTGGCAGTCCTGACCTGCAAGCTGACATCCTGGCCTAACTTTGACCTTGCCCCATCACTGTGGACTCACCCAGTGATCACTGGGCTGTGTCTTACCCTGGTCACCATCACCAGGTCTGATCCTGACTCACTGATTTGCCTTCCCAGCTTGATCTTGGCACTGCAGCAGCACCACGGCTGCGCCTGGCGATTTGAGCTCTGGGGTGATGCTAGCTGCTATATCCGGCTGTGTCCTGCCTGCCACGCTTGGTGGTTGTCAGAAATATTCTTCAGGTGCAGACTTTGAAAATCCATCAAATATTTCCAAATCATGCTCCTCTGACATTTTAATGGGAATTTTGCAAAAACAGAATGAACGAGAAGAACTTTTTTCTAATCTAGTTCTAGTATGCATGTGATATGTGTACATAATATTGTCTTCAGATAACCTAGGGTAGAGATAGCGAGGGAATTCTCTTTGTAATTAAGCCAGTTAGGCACATGACCTCCTTCAGAAAGGGGTATTTGGGTAATTAAGCTTGTACAAGGGGCGCATATTCTACCTTGTGGGTAATGTGACAGCCCTGGAGACTCCTCAACAAAGTATATGTATCGCTATTTTTTTAATTATAAAAATATTAAAAAACAAATGCTCATTCTTGTTTTGTTTTCCTTCCTCTTGTCTCACTGACCTCTCTCTATTGTTCCTCCTCTGTGGAGCCTCTTAACATCAGTATCTCTGCACATATGTTAGCACAATGGGTTGCCATAAAGAATTAGAGTCATGCAGTTCCTACAAGGTCACTCAAAAATTCCGGTTGGAATACAGACTATAACTGAAGAGTTGCTTTAATTCAAAGTAAAACCAAAAAGCAAACTGTGCTTCCAAATTTCCTCAGAGGTAGTACACTTTACAACTGTGAAATCTGCTATTGACTCATTCATGCTGTGCTCAGGTGTTAAATGAGTAAAGCTCGAAGAAAGCTGTATGTCTTTATTGGAAGATTTACAACATCTCTTTCACTTTATTTGCAATAAAGATGCAAAATTTTTTTAAAAAAGAAAACATATGCTAGAAATGGATAACACCTGCACATAATAAATAAAAATGCTTGCGTTCTTATGCATAGTTTCTCAGCAGTAGCTTCCAGGTGTTTCACAGCAGTGATCGGCAACATTGAGCACACTAGACTTGGCATATTTTCATGACTTTACTGAAAAAAAAAGAGTCACGAGTGACTTTATTATTCATCCAGGTTGAATTCATAGGGAAAGGGAGACAGAATAGTGAAGTGACTTACTTAAGTCACAGTCCAGGTCAGTGGCAAAACCAGAAGAAAAGCTCAAAACACCTTAGCTGATTGTAAAAACACTTGTACGCGGTAGGAGGACAAGGCTTGTAACACAAGAATCTTAATGTGAAAAGGATTGAGCCACACCTAGTACTGTAGACATTTGCTAGGGAGAAGCTATGTAGCCCAGCAGTTTGAGAAAGAGAGTGGGGATTCCGCATTCTGTTTTATATTGAGGTTTCATGCTGCTACACATTCCTGTGACTTTGATGATATGCAATCCTAGCTTAATTGCTAACTTGCTCAACGGACTCAAAAAAAAAAAAAAAGACCTTTATGTGTGTTGCACAGCAGGTTGCTCCTCGACCACTTGTGAAATAAAGTGCTAGCCAATACAAGATTTGCTTATTTTGCCTCTCTGCAGTTGCAATCACATCCCATTATGATAAATGAAATATGAGACCTTGTTCACCGGAGACTGATTTTTTGCTTTCGATATTTATATCTTATGTAAAAGGTAGAAATAATACCTGCCAATTCACAGAGTTTTTCTGAAGATTAATTTCACTGGAATACTATTCTTGAAAAAAGCTGAGAAAGCTAAAGACTCTAAGGTTAGCATATATCAAGACCTGTTTTAATGGAGATGCAGTTATCAGCTCTCACGTGTAAAGAGAACCCATTTAACTCAGGTTAACTCAGACACTGTGCCAAACAGCATAGTAAGGTGGTGTAACGGATGACATTCACAGCTGAAGGAGTATGCTAGGAAAGCTATCTGGGAAGCACAGCTCCTGGGGTACCTCTTCCAAGTGGAGGCAAAGGACTCCTTTCCTTTGGGTCTTTGTGCATTATTTCACTTATGCACAATCCAAAACATGCTCAGGTCAATGGGAATCTTTTTGAGTTGAAGGAACGTTAGCTTTTGAGTTGAAGGAGCAAGAGTTTTTCCTCCTTTTGGATGCTAACATTTGGGCAAGTACTATCAAAAGAAGAAATCTATATTCTGAAAGCCCACTCTCCATAAATACTATGGAAAACAACCAATCCTTTCTGTCTTCCATTTTCTATCAGTATCTGAATTTATATCAGCAATTAAGAGAACCTTGCAACATCTCCAAAGTCAGTATTAACATCCCCATTGAGAATTGAAGACTTTGGGGTACAAAGAAAATAATTGAGTGTTCCAGAGCTATAAAACTAGACAGTACAATTTGATATACTCTGTTATGCATAGCTATTATGTATTAAGTTATGCAGTTCTGAATGCACATTCACCTGCAATGCCACTTTCCATAAGTTTTTATCACAGAATAAGGTGTTTCAAATTGTCAGACATCGATGCATTTTGTACACTTAATTGCTTGTATTTTCAATTTAGTGGAGAAGTTTACAAATACAATCATTTTTAATAGATTCCAAATGAAAAGGTGCATTTGCGATTTCTTTTACCCCTAAGAAAAGGAAGAAAACAAACAACAAAAGTTTACTGTGTATAAAACCAGGAGGCATCTATTGCAGTCCTTTCCTACCCATATGTGATAACCACCTTCCTGTTGGTTTTGAGGTAACTACCCTGAGGAATAAAATATTGCAGCATTTACTCTGTTACAAATGTATGGTTTTGACTGGGTAAATACTGCAGGTTTGGTCCCTTGTTTGTTTTAGATGGTCTTCTTTAAGCTCAGAAAACAATTTTACTGAAATTACTAGAACTTTTGCCAATTATTTCACTGGGAACAGGAAAATAACCATTCCTAAGCAGTACATAGGAGACAAGAAAAAAATAGGTAACTTTCCTTACTTTCCCCTGGTAGTTTCAAAGCCGGATGCTTTGGAGTTGGCATCCTGCTGGGTGCTGGTGATACCAGTGCTGTGGGATGACTGCTTGAGAGATCTGTTCCCTGTAGCTGTGTCCTGGCTTGCAGTGATCTCTTGCTGGAGCGGGACCTCTCCAGCATTGCTCTGTAGAGATGTCCCTTTGCTGCTAGATGAGCTTCCCATCTTATCTTTGTCAGAGTCACCACCACTGTGTCCATTTGACTGGCTTGCAAGGGTAGAAGTTGTAGGATTGGAGGTTTTCTTCACTGCTTTTATTCCCAGAGTCTTGCCTGAAGATGCAAAAGGAGGTCCCTGTGAAGCACTCCCTTCGACAGCTTGGATCTCAGAATGGGGTGACCCCACAACTGTGGTAGGAGATGGAGTCAAGTCTGAGTGACTTGTCCGGGTTTCACCACCCTGGCTTGTGGTCCAGAGCTTTCCTGGAGTATTAAATCCAATGCTGCCACTCTGTAAATGCAATAGGAGCAGCAAGAAGATTATCTCCTTCATTCTGCTGGTTTGTAAATGCTACAAGTTATCTCACATTTATTTCCCAAGCAAGAAATCCTGTAGCTTCTCCTTCCTCCTGAGCTGCTGGTCATACAGTGAGCCTACCCAGAGGATGCCCTGACAGGCTTTATTTTTGTAGAAAGGAAACAGGTTTCGGTGTTTCAAAACTGACTGAGGAAGCCTGGTTTCCTGTTTCTGTGGATTCCTCTGCAACCTGTGACCCCTTGGAGAGCGGGAGCCTGGCAGCCTTTGTGGGAGGAAAAAAGTTTCTGCAGAAGGCACAGGATAAAGATTAATGGCACAATAGAAATGTGGAAAAATATGTACTGTGAAGTAATCCTAAGGGATAAAAAATGAAATTATTAGGTAATTTTCCTTTCACATGTACGTGTACAGAGAACAGAAATGACTTGTCACATGCCCTTTGGATGGTTCGTACTTGTGACCTTGTTATTGAAAAAAGAGTTGGCAAAAGTGGTGTGCTACATAAAGCTGAAAGTTTGCTGTGTCTTCTCTTTTTGTTTGAATGTTTAAGCACACTGCTGCCAAAAGTGGGGAGATGATAAGGAAGAGGTTCACACTGTATTCATCATTGTACCACAAGCCTTCGAATGTAATCATTTACCTGTAGGTCATTGGCCATTTATGCCGCATCCTATTTCTATAGTTCATACAACGATGTCTATGAACTATTTCTGTAGCATTGCCCACAGGTGTCTGGTGTAACTTCAGATTCTCTAGGGCATGAGAAACACCTACGTGGGCCTGGCAGAGGTGGCATATTATCTATGGGAGACGTGCCCTTCTGGGGCAGGATACTTGAGGGCATTTCAAATGGTGTTAGAAGCTTACATAGGGGCAACTGAATCCCATCCTAGATCCCCATTGACTGTAATTGGAGTTTAGACACCTAGTTCACATGCAGATACATATTTATGAACCTCTAAATGCATATCTCTAAATCTACTAGCTGAATCCCACCCGTAGACAAGACTGAAAGGGATATCCTGAATCACTGAGTCCATTCCTTCCCTTTTATGCATACTTTTACAATTAATTAATTAGAATTATTATTATTCTAAAACAATATTAATTGCAGCCTAAACATAATATTGGTAACTTTACATGCAGAAAAGATCTGGGGAGATGGATATTCAGTATAAAGAGTAAAGATCATTTTTTACACCAGAAGGGTGGAAGAGTACTGGAGCAGGTTACCCAGAGAGATTGTGGGATCTCTGTGCCTGGAGATATTCAAAACTCAATGAGACAAGACCCTGAGCAACGTGATCTAAGCCCTGCTTTGAGTTGGGTTTTGGACCAGATGACCTTTGGATGTCCTTTTCAATCTATATTACTCTATGAAATTATGCTTAGTAGCTGCAAGGTTGAATATTGCAGTCAGGGAAGAGGAGAAGGAATCTTTCCTCCTCTACTGCCATTCTCCAGCTCTCTCAGACTAAGGAGAGTTAGTTTCTTGTTGAAGAAAAAGAAAGTGAAAAGGTAATTGCTGAAGAAATTGCGTAGAGGACTGTAACATGAAATTTTAAATTAGGGACAAAGCAGTAACAGAATAGACCTTTCAGAAACCAAATAGATCTGAGAGGGTATTGTCAACCTGTTCAAAAAACCCCTAACCACCAACCAACTGCTGCACTAAGGACTATGGACAATGCATCTATGAAAGCAACCTTAACACCTGGAAACGGAACAGCATCTCCTGGGCATGCTTCATATTATTTGAGGATCACCTTTTCTCAAAAACAGAAGCAAAATCCCCATTCCATGGAAGTTTGATGATTAACAGTGACACCATGGAAAAGCTGGTAAATGACTTCCAATTCTTTTCAGAAGATAACTTTCAAAAAAAAAAAACCCAAAACAAACCACCATGGAGGATAAACCACTAGCTCTTATTGCAGTCAGGTAAACCTCTGTGATGGCTGTTCCTGCTTTGAAAGATTTGGATAACAGTGCCTTGCTTTTGGTTTCCATGTGACAGTCTGGCCTTTTAGGTGTGCTAAAGGGTTGGGTTTTCCATTTGCTATGATTTTATTTTTCTGTTTTATTGTCTCAGAAAAGTGTAGGCTTCTACTGTGCAAGTAAAACAGATGCAATTTTGTGATACAACATGTTAGAAAAGAAATGCAGTTGTGGTCCCCTTTGGAGACTTTATTTCCCCTCTCTTTTTCTTATTCATAGTGAAAATCTGCAAATGCTCTTTGATTGTAGGGCACAGGAGACAGTCTGATGAACAATCTCATTTGAAGGCTAACATAAGCTATTTCATGTGAGCGCTTCTCTTTTTGAGCTCTATATTTGAGATTTTGAAATAATACCATTACCTGAGTTAGCATTTGTCATCCCATATTTTTAGAAATCCCAAGACAAAATGAGGGGTAAATTAGTATTGACCATATTTGCAAATTGAATGCAAGCTGGCTTTAAAAAAGAAAAATCACAGCAGCTGCATACTGTGTTTATTTATACAGTCAGAGTGCCTAATAACAAACAAAGCTTGGATTCTGCTTTGAGTTACTCCACTGCAAGTGTTAATTCTGCCTCTAAAGTCAGGGAAGCAACTGCAGATTTCCACCAGTGGAGAGAATAACAGTGTAGAAGAGTCTGGCTTTTGGTGGTTGGTAGATTTCATTACAACAGTGTTTATTTCCCTGTCGGAATACTCCAAAATGAAAATTTATTGTTACTATGATTTTATTAGTACATGTCTGGGCTGTTGATTAAAAGATAAAATTGTTTGAAGCTGGTTTTATTTAGCAAAACAATCTCGGGACTGTAAGAAACTCAGGACATCCATTTTCAGATTGCTGCATGCTGGATCTGAATCCCAAGCTCATTATAGATCGTATTTCAGCATTAGTTCAAATCCAAGCGCCGCTCATCTCAGTGCAAATTGAACCTAGGAAAAGATAAACACTTGGATGCATTTGGTGAAACTTAGGTAGAAATAGGTTCAAAATTATCCTGAAAACTCCCACTCAACATGCTGTTTGCTCCCTTACGCATAAATCTATAGGTGCCGCATTTTTTGTATTAGTTGTGTATCAGTGTTACTGAAATCCCTGCATGTTGGGCTGGCCTCATGGGCTTTTATTGTAAAATTTAAAAGTTGACCTTGGAGCAGCAGCTGGATCTCAAGTTGCCAGTCTATATTAAGTGCCCATCCTGGAGTCTACACTCATGCTTGCTGTTGTACACATATTCTTTCACCCAACGAGTCTTAACTTTTATATATATTGGCACATTCATCAGGAGGGATGGAGAGTCTCTCATCTCCCATGAGAGCACAGGATGGTAAAAGGAGCGGTTTCCTGGGGGGTAGAAATGGAGTCTGAAGATGCAACTGCGCTCCTGGGGGGCATTTAAATCACCCGGCTACATTACATAAAAGAACAGCACCCTTCTGCTCACAGAAGTGTTACTCCTGTTTGGTACTGTGGAAGAAAGAACAGTATTTATTTTCAGGGTCACAGCTGTGGCTTTCCAGATAAGGCAAGTACTTTACTGAAGCCTGAGTAAGCTGACCAAAGGCTGGGATTTTAGAAACACTTTTGTATTTAACATCTGCCAATGGCACACACTCAATACTGTGACTTCAGACAAATCCCTGCTCATCTCATTGAATAACTTGAACCATTTTCAGGGACTTTCAACTCTCCCAAGCACTGTAGAGGGAGCATCAGGTTTGCTCTCTTCTGCAGTTATCAGACTGCACAGCCACTTTGGCAGAGCTACTGTTGATTCTCCAGATTATTTAATAACTTCCACAAGCCCACCTCTGCTACACAGCCACGGTCTGTCTCACAGCTATCATCCTCACTCTTTGGGGTTTACCGGTAGTAAAGCTATCCCCAGTCTTAGTCAGAGTAGTCCAAATGCACAGGGGTTAGGCACTCCAGAACTATCCAGGCCAAGGACTGCACAGCCAGATCATCTTCTCTACCTATGCTGGCAGCTACAATAACAGCTGTAAAACGCTGCTCAGACCATGGGCTGTATGCCTGCTTAGCACCTAGTGTCACAAGTGATATGGTAAAAAATGAGAGTTTCTATGTGAGAAAGCTGTTATTGAATAGCACTTTATTCCACTGGCATGCCTACTGCTGGGAGAATTTGGCTTTCCCTTGCCCCAGTTAAAACACATTTGTATTTGAGATAATTTTTCACATTGCTTGCAGCGCCTCTTGGTACCAGCTGAGCTGGTCCAGTGAAAAAGCCACTTTGCTTTCTTCTCTCATATACAGATGGGATAGGGCAGCACTAAAGACATGAAAATAGGCACATGAGGATCAGGAAGAAGAAGTCACTTCTGTAGTCACTCTGCAACGATGCAGGAAATTCTCATCAAGTTATACGAAGAGCTCTAATACCCCTCTATATCAGAAGAGGAAGTATCTTGTTCTTGTCATGTTTCCCCTGTAAGCTCCAAAAGCATATTGAAGGCATCTGAGCAATGCTGAATTCCCCCCCTTTTTTTTTTAAGTTAACAACTTGTATCCAATGTATACAGCTGGTTAGCATGAATTAAAAGCACACAATATAAGCCACATCATGCTCGAAGTGGCTACATTTTACTGGTTATAACCATTGCGTACTTAGACAAGAATATTTCTCCATAAAAGTCAGTCCACGAAGTTCAAATTTTACATCTAAAATAAGATTCAACAAATCAGTAAGATTTCTTTAGATTACTTTTGATTGCATAATACAGACCACCATGTCCCTCTCAAAAAATGACTCCTTTGAATCTTACTTTGCTTAGAACAGCAGTAACAGGAAAAATCATTACTTTCTGTAGAAAGGACATAGCAGCAGAGGAATTTTCTGATTAAAGGTCAGCATGTGAAGTTTGCATGCTTACAGCATGAATTCTTAGTGGTTTTGATGACTCAGCTGCAATCTGGATCCAGCTAAGGCAGAGAGTCATATTCCATCATCAGCATCACTCTTGATCAAACTAAGCATACAAAATACCCTACACTATTTGAGTACACTTTTGCTGAAGTATCATGTAATAGCTGTGATTTTAAAATGTATTCCAATATATTCTTTTCCTTTGCCTGTGGGCAAGTTTTTAGCCTTCAGAGACATTTATGTATCGAAAACATCTTTTATGTGGGAACTGTGGCAGCCAATGAAGGAGATATTGCTCTCTGCTCTGCTCTAACTTCAGCCTATCCTTAGGGCAAAGTCAACATCAGGTAAGTGGGAACTGGCGATGGTCTGGGTTACTTTCTAAAAAAACCTGTGAGCTGTTCCTAGCATTTCCTTTCTAGAAATGATTTTGACATGCAAATACACGAAAGAACGCTAGGATTTTCCTAGAACAAAAGAAACAACTCGTTGGTGCAGTGCTCTAACCTTGGCCATTTCCTTCCCTGTACTGCCTCCCAAGTGTGATGGAGACACTAATCCTTGGTGAGCATTGTAGCCTCTTTTAGCAGCCTCTAGGGGGTGGTGCTAAAAGACAGTTTAGCTTAGGGAATGCTCACACTATTCTGGAGACCAAACCATTCCCAACTGCCAAGAAATCAGCAAAAGACATAGAAAAGCAACAGTTACTTATATAGCCTTTAAATCCAACACTAATAAAAGCTTGGCTAGCCCCAGGAGTCAAGGCTTTACCTTCAGGAGAATGTGGCAAGCTGGGGACTAAGTAATCGTTTCTGAAGGACAGAAACTTCCTGGATGCAATTTTTGTCCATCTGATAGTGTGAAATTCCCACGCATATCTGCTACTGACAAAGCTTCGTTAGCAACACCCTGTGAAAAACAAACTGGTGCTGCTAGAGATAAGCACTGAAAAGCTCCCATGCTACCTCATTCCCTAGTATGTCAATCAGTAATGTTCTGTGGAAACTAGAAGGAAGCCAGGGCTGTGACAAAAGACCAGAGCAGTAAAAATTTCCTCTGTTGGTAGCACACATTCATATCCATGCTGGACTGTTTTCTCACAGCTGAAGGTGGCTCCACAAGGAGTGATCAACCCTCCTGAACAGCAGTGCTGGAAGAGCAGCATTTACCTGAACACTGGAAGCAGTCAAACCCCTTGGCATTCTTATTATGGCAGGTCATCAAGTGCTGCTAATTCCTCTGGAGTGTGAATCATGTCTGTTTTGCAGAGTCTAGTGCTAACAGACTGCATTCAGCATGTGTGTCTCTGCTTTGGCAAAAATGGCTCCTTGGTTTGGCTGGGGTTTTGTTCACATCAGTAGGAAGGAGAAGGGAGATTGGGGTGCTTCCACTACAGCTTTGGTAGCAAAAACAAGGGAATAATGAAGTGAGAGAGAGGTGACTGAAGGGGAACAGGGCATCATATGGAAAGGAAGCTGATAAGAGGCAAAGAACAGAGAGATGACAGTTACAGAATTAGTGACAGTTCTGGAAAGGGAACCCCATGCTAAAATCTGGATTTGCAACTTCGATTGAGCTTTCTTAGAGCTCGGAGGTGCTTTTATTTTCAAGCTTTTCCTGATATGGATGAAACAAAAAACCTCAAAAAGTAGAACACCAGAATAAAGCCTACACTGCGTTGTCTCCAGGGGGTGTCCAAAGAAGTCCCTCTCCTTCCTAATACTGTGTGCCTGTGCCAGGATGTAAAGAAGCAGGAGATGAGTAAATGAAATGTCCATCAGGGCTGCTGCTGGCCTCACAAAAATGAGGTGGGAGTCCAGTCTAAGGTGAGAGCCCTTTCCACCCTTGCTTTCTCCTCTCCATTTCACTCCTTATATTTCCTGAATATCATAAAGGATACCTACCTTTCAAAAGTAGCAGCCAGAACGACCCATAATTACCAAGGTAATAAAACTGGCGAGTCTATCAAGCTGCATGAGGAGCAGCCTACAGTTTGCTATGTCCGCATGCTGGAAATATCAGACTGAAGTGATAGCTGATATTCCTCCCATCACTGTGTTTCTTATAACTGCTGTTTCCATGGCAAATATACAGGCTTGGCTTTCTACAACCACACTCTTTTATCACTTTTCTTGTAGGTATGTATTTCATGGAAAATAGATTTCCTCCCCCCACCCTGAGCAGCTCAGTCCAGAGTGAGAGTCACAGCTCCTTTAAGGGACAATGAGAAGCCATTTGCTTTTTTTTAAGCAGAAGGAACGTTGTGCAAGATATGCAAAGAACAAGTCTCAATGGATACAAGCAAGATAAAAATTTCCTATAAAAAGTTTGCATGTGATTTCCGAAGATCGCAGGAGTTCTGCTCACGATGTTTTGGTTTTCTGCATTTTCCTCGTCTGAGGCACCTATGGGTTGATTTCATTTTCATCATTTTATACACAGAATTGCTGTTTCCGTTTTCCAGCACTGAGACCCCAGTGTTGCAACTGGTAGCACCCAGAGAGCTATGAAGTTCTTCCATTATGCATCAGGCTATGGCCTGGTGCCAAACTCTGCCTGGGGCATTTGAAAAGGCTTAGTGGGCTAGAAACCTAAAAGGGAAAGTGATAATACAGCTGTAGACATTTCAGTGTACATAAATTTAATTCTAAGTTTATCCATAATTCTGTCTCCTAATTTTTGCTGTTGTGCTTGAAATTTGTCCAGGTTTGGTTGGGTACATGACTAGAGCTTGTTGCTGTCCATAGGGTGGGTGTATGAATTGCACAGGAATAAATGTGTCAGGCTCTAGTTTTTGTAGTGAGCTTTGGTTTGTTATTGATGTTCTAGTTCAGTAAAGAAAGAAACGTGATTTGCCTGGTGTTTCCCAACTGGCACCTCTGTGGCTTGAAGTATATTGGGTCAGGCTATGGGAGCGTCTTAATTTCATTCAGATGTGACTCAGGGGTAAGTTGAGTCCCAGAACTGAACCAGTTAGCTGCACATTGCAGGGGGATCTGCAAAAGTAGCTCTCTCTAGAGTGGAGCAGTCCTGTGGCAGAGGGATGTTTTCTCTATCTGGATCTGTAAGCGGGTTATTATATGAATAGACTTGGTAGAAGAGCTGAGGATGCTGAATGCCTATACAAGAGATTAATCTGATTTGCAATGACTGGCTGGAGCCAATTTCCAGCACTGATTTTGATTTAACCTGCTCAGTTTCTTTTATAGAATTTGTTTTATCATGTTGTTCTCCCTTTCCCTCTACTTACAAAGATACTTGGGCATTTATGTTCCTTAAGATTTGGCATTTGAAGGTAGGGCAAATTACCTCCAGATGTGTCCAGTGAGATCATGTTTTAATTTACCAGTCAGAAAATGGTGTATAGCCATGGGGAAAGCCTAAAAACATGGATTTGTCAGAAAAGATACTCTAAACCAGCTGAAATTTACTCTTCATTGTAGCCTTTGACACAGGATTTTCAAAAATATCCTTTCCACCCAGACTTAAAACCTCGCATTCTGGTACTGTGTGGATTGCTACTATATGGGGCCATGCTTTGTTTTCCTGGAAACCTAGATAATATGTGAAACTTATCTATATTGAAGGCTTCTCAAAGTCCTCTGATCTTGCAACAGAAGGATGTTGTTCCAAGCTCTAGGAGTGAGCCCTCTGCTATTTACAGAGAAGCTTTCCCCGTCATATGGAAAATAGATTTGAGAGACTTTTCTCTGGCCCGTGCAATTAATTCTATTCCTAGAAAATTAGTTAGCAGTCTTGACATGTCCCCGGAGAAAAACAAAAAGAGGGCAACAGGAACCTCTCTGTGTAATCTCCAATTTGAGCAATTGTAGATTTGTTGTAGTGACTAATTTTTCCCTTGGAACCAAAAAGCGAAGGAGGGTTGACTAATGTGCTATGCAATCGTTGCTGCAGCTGGGAGTTTAGAGTTGGACTGGTGCCTGAAGGAACCTAATTTAGAAAATAATGAGCTTTGGGAGTGAGTACTAAATCTAAATATATGTATGTATGCTCATGTATAGTAGCCATGACACCATAAGTGCCACATGAGCACTTGGATTTGAAAGGTCTCTCTTTCTTAGCTGTATCAGTAAGAGGAAAACTGGAGGTTAAGAGAGGTTCAGAGGAGGTAACAGCAAGCAGTAATGGCCACCAGCAACTGATTTCAAATGGAAGAGCTGGAAAAACTTTTACCAAGTATATAAGCATGATTTCTTATTTCTCACCCTAGATTCTTTGTTTTGTTCACATTTCAGATTGAATCCCCAGAGGCACGCCAGTAAATCCACAGAATAGGTTTATTTCTTAAAAAAAAAAAAAAAAAAAGAAAGAATAGTAAAGTCTTATTTCATCAAAATTTTTGGGGGTTTGTTGTTGTTAGAAAATCCCCAAATTAATAAGGTATGTTTTTCATCACCATGCTAGTCACCAGTGGTGGAAAGATGAAAGGGAAATAAAAAGAAGAGAAACAAATTGAATAACTGAGAAAAAGCTTTCAAAATAAAAATCCCTTACAAAACAAAACAAAAAAAGTGAATCTAAAATTGCTCCACTTTGTAAGCTAAGAATTTTAAATTTCAAAGCTTCCTGTGAAACTCTTTTCCTCTCTTCTGTCAGCTCTGCTACAGAGTTAGACTGGAGATGCATTGAACCTGATATGTTTTATCATGTATAGCTAAAAGGTAGGACCTGCTACCAGCTCTTTTAGCAACTGAGAAATGTAAGACCGTAGTATGACATCTAGCATGGTGTTCCTACAGGAGGTACAGCAATATGGGCCTGTCTGATCTATCTTCTGGAGTGCCTTTAAATGCTTATGAAAAGATCAGGCAGCCTCCCTGAGCCTTGCCAGGAAGGCACTGAGATTTGCTCAAGCCTTCTACATAATGTTCAGACACCAAAAAAGAACAGGAAAAGATGTTTTCCAAGCATCGAGCAGCTGCACTGTTCACACCTGGTACAGGAATAGCAAAGGGGCTTTGGGAACCCAACCTCTTGGAATGCCCAGTGTGAACCCGTTTTGAAATGGATAGACAGAATAATTAGGAGCAAGCAAGGCCTGACCTTCCCTTCAAGACTAAAGCTTAATCCAGTATTTCCCTTTCTAGAGGGAATGGGAAACATTTATTATGAAAAGCCCTGGGTTTCATTGCCAGTCACATTGATGGGCCATAAGCACCAGGATCTTTCAGAGACCTAGAAACAACACAGCAGCCACTAATTTAACCAGCTGCTTCTTGGCCTGGGAGGGGGGTGACCTGGACTTCATATATTGTATTGCAATGAATATCACTGGTGAGAAAGGCCATGTAACTTTTCTACATTATTTTAAACTCTTCCAATCTAATTTTAATAGAGAGAGAAATCCTGTCCTGCTCTTTCAACATCTGCAGAATTTCTTTCTCCAGCTGTTCCTACTGCATGTGCAAGTGTCTTTCTACTCCTGGGGAATGCAGGAGCTCTGAGCCCTTTGGGGACTGATTATTTCTATCTCCCCTTGCTCTTTTTTTCTATTCAGAGGAAGCGGGATGAGCTAGATGCTTCTCTATTTGTACCAAAAAGCATTTCTGGAATTTCTGAACTTGTTTTGGTTTCCTTGAAGCTTTGTTTTAGCTTGTTTGGTTGTACCAGTAATTAGATAATGACCAGGTAACTATTACTGACCTTGGTTAAGTGTTTGCTTATCTTTGTACTATTGTGTGACGTAACACATTGTTATCTGTACTTAAAGCATAGCAATAGCAAGCAGTTATTATGTGTAGAATGAATTATTTATGACCCTCAAATGAAATGCAGCATGAAGGACCACAGGCATGGAATCAGAGCAGGAGCTTTAAAGCACAGGCACAGGATCATATCAGCGGACCCACGACAATGAACAGCTCAGAACTGGTCAATTATTGCTTATCAGAGGAAAGCAACCTTGGCAGCTGGGTAAAACCAGTTCTAGTGGTAAGGGAAGAGAACAAAGAATTAGTATGTAACATATGTTAAACACACACACGTGACTGTAACATGGTATCACAGATCAAGGAAGAAAGACCAGAGTATAGATGCTGTTACCAAACATAAAAATGACCCCAACCACAGATCCTGGGTTGAGAAGGAAGAATCAACATCCCACTCCTCCCAGTGAGGAGATGCTGACTGTGCTGCAAGTCCCTGCCCACGGCCTGAAGCCATCAACCTTCATACCCAGAGGGGCAGTGCAAGGGTGAGCACAATACCGGAGAAAGGGGTAGGTTCTAGGACATTTGTGTATGGCATTTTTAACTGTATTTCATTTGAACTGTGTAAGTATCATTATAACTAGACTACAAATAGTTATTTGATTAAATGGCTTAGGTTTTAATTACAAAAAGTAAGTTCTTGGTTTTGCATAAAAGGTGTGTTCCCCTTTTTGCTCATGGATTTGGAGTATAATGATGGATAATTCAGGCAATCTAGTCTTTAATATGGATGCAACAAACTGGCATCAAACAGTACAGAGCAGAGTCAGTCCTGTGAGTAGCAGACTGGAGGTAGCAGGAAAAAAACCATCAGTGTGTGTTGTAGTCCAGCACAAGCCTTGCCAGTAACTGGGGCTGTTAACCAGGAGTGTTTCCAACTACTGGAGGGGGGGGTTCAGTGGATTAATTTCTTGTAAAAAGACTCACTGTCAATGATGTGCATTGCTGGTGAAAATCCAAAGAAAATGTAGCAGAACAGGGAGGCCAGGCTGTGCCCGGCTTCCTGGGAAGCTCCATGGTTCTATAAAATGGGTTGTGTGGTCTGCTGTGAAATATAAGCTTGACAAATTTACAAGGCACAGTAAAAGGAAAAGACAATGGCTTATTCCTGGCTTTTCAAACTGCTTGAACTGAGCAGCGCATTTTACTGTTGTGCGGCAAGTCAGGGCCTAAGATACTTGTCTACGATTGTGTGTGAGCTATGCTCACACTTTGCAATAATAAAATTTTCCCTATGAGCCCCATTTCAATTTCTACATGTTCTGCTTCACTGTTGGTTTCCACTGCCAGCTACATTTGCTGAGTTTCAATCAGTCCTAACTGATAAATTTGTGAGACAAAGGGGCGGAAAATATAGCTATACTTTGGGATGACAGCTGTTGCTGTGCAACAAAATATGCATATCTAAAGCAGCAGGCTACAGCCTTCCTACAGCCACTCAGGTAGGCATGGTAGGGTATATAAAAGAATATGGGAACAGCTGACTGAAGATGCATCATCATGTTGAATAACCCACAGTGGCAGGCATGTAAAAAATTTAGTTAATACACAGAATCTGTGTATACTCCCTTTAGTGTGCCCCAGCATTCAGCCTCACTGTTGTCCGGCTCAGGTGTGGGGTGGCAGTGCATCACGGCTCCCCTAGCCTGAGGGCTGGATCTCCTTCTTAGGGCCCCTGGCAAACTGGTGGATAGTCTGGGAGGTGGCTAGGGACCCCTAATTTGACCAGGTTACATTTCGATTTCCCCCCCCCCCACTTTGTATGGTGAACTTTATGTTGATAAAAGAGGAATGAACCATCTCTTTATTCAAAGAGAAGAAGTAGGGGGAGCCTCAGAAGTACAATCCATGCCGTTTTAGTAGTATGTTTCCATGGGATTTTTAAACTCTTACCCTTCATAACATATGTGTGACGGATGCGCTCGATCCCTGACCAGACTGGTGGCGGTTTGGTGCAGGCTCCAGAAGGGGTGAAGGCCTGAGCCGCAGCCAGGCGTGAACTCCTCTAGTTTCAACCTGTTCTCTGAAAACCCACAAAGGAGTAGAGTGACCCAGTGAGCATTGATGTATATGAGCTTGGAACACCAATCATGTGATTAACGCATGAATAGCGAGTGGCTTTTCTAAGACTCATTTATCAAGGAACAAAGAAAGTTGTGGGTACAAGGAATCTCATGCATACCTTTTCCATCGCATGGAATTTGACTACGAGCCAACCACTTTATTCCATAAATATGACAGCCTCGGTGAGCCTTCTTTGAGCTCTCCCTGCCAGGCAGCGTGGCTGCATGGCGGTGATCTCCCCTTCAGCTGGGACACCTCTCAAGGTTGCTCCTCGAGGCAGAGAGACCTTTTACCAATGGCAGATCTTTGGTAAGCGACCGATATCGCGCATAACCTTGTAGTATGGTGACCTTGATTTTGTCTTGGTAAATTTGACTGCATGCTGGATTGATGCTAATGAAACATTACATAAATTTTGCATATACAATCCTTCAGACATAAACCATTGACAAGTCCGAGACTAGGTTTGGACCTAGCTGCACCTAGACTGCTCTCTGAGAAGGAGTTTAGAAAGCAAGGGGGCCCACTCTGAACTTTGTGACTCAACGGGAGGGTCTTCCTTACCCTTTGTGTCTCCAGTCTCTGTGAACCATTCTAACTCGAGTGTAACTCAGTTTTCCTTTGTATGTTTCTTCCATGCAGTAATTAATAGAGTGAACCTTGCCATTGAACTTTGTTAAGTTGCACTTTTACAACATCGTATTAAAACCACTTTTGCTAATACCTTTGACGGTGATTGTTTAAGTGAGCTAAATCACTCATTCCGTGACAAATTGGCGTAGTCGGCAGGATGGCAAGTAGTATCACTGATTACATATGGAAGCATGGAATAAGTCCCAAATTCTCAGAAGAATGGGCTCGTGACCACTGGCATGATTGGAAAGCTGTGGAAGAACAGCTAAAGGAGGCCAGGGGGCATAGAAAGAATGGAAAAGGAAAAATTATTTGCAAAATGCTAGGTACCTGTTTAGAAGCTGCTTATCAGGATAGGAAGAATAACAATAAAAGGGAGCAGGACCTAAAAGAAGAAATAGAAGGCAGAAAGGCAGCTGAACTAATACTGTCTTTCAAAACTGAGCAGCTGCAGAAACAGTTACAGGAAGGAAAGGAGAAAAAAAAAAACCAAAAGCTGGAAGAAAAGATTGAAATAATGCTTATGCAGGCTCCCCATCCCCCTGACATTGTACAGATTAGGAAATTAATTGTATCCCCTGAAGAATGGGATGGGAACATATGGGGTGACCCCGACTATAGCGAACCAGGGGGGATGATTCTTTATTTCCCTCAAATTCCCCCTGAATATGAAGCCAGACCCATAATTAAAACAGAACAGTCTGAAGGACCTTGGGGTGGTGCTCTGCGATATACTGTGTGAATCACTCCCAGGGATCCATTACAATTGGCAAATATACAAGAAAAATATGGCAGAAAGCCAGGTGAAACAAACAGAGTATGGGTGGCGAGTCTGCCTAAGTGGCGGTGACCGAATACTGCTGAGCGGAGATAAAGCAAATGGCTTCTGGGGTCCAGGAGTTCTCTTAAATTTAGGACCCAACAAACAGATCCCATTCTATCACCAGCAGGGTAGCTTAATGGGCTGGGGGAATAGATGCCATGAAGTAAGGTGAACCCTCCTTAACAAGCTCTCTACAGCCATCACAAAAGCTGCCTGCATACAAGCCATGCATAAACGAGAATCCAGTGACATCCAAATATCTGCTACAATTGATTACGCAATGCTAAAACCACTACTTAGAGGAGCCCCAACAGTTCTTAAACCCTACTTAATTGCAAAATGGGATGAAATTAAAAGAGACACCTAACACAATGAGGGATTAGGTGATAACGATCCCTGCAACAGACTCCCTACCTGGGCAGAATTAATGCATGACATTGTAAACCATGCCTGTGAAATGGGGTGGGACGATCCGCTAGCCAAAAAGTCAGACCCAAGACCCCGAGCAGGTCTTTAACTGCACATCTATGGATGGCAGTGCTACATGTCAGAGATACGTTCTTTATTGTCCCCTTACAGGAAGAAGATAAAGAGAAACTTGCTTTTACTTGGGAGGGGATACAATACACCTTTAACAGACTCCCACAGGGATATAAACATTCACCCACGATTGCTCATGCTGCACTTGCTGAACTCTAAACAGTCAGTCTCACTCCCCCAAGATGTGAAACTGTACCAATATATAGATGATATTCTAATTGGAGGAACTTCCCCTGAGAAGGTGGGGGAAGCGGCAGCAGCAGTGTAGCAAGCACTACATAAAGCAGAAGTTGAGATCCCACTCGAGAAATGTCAGGGACCAAGTAAAGAAGTAAAGTTTTCAGGTACTTGGTGGATAGCGGGCAGTGCAGTGATTCCTCCAGATAATCTTAAGAAAAATCAAACACCTGCAAAATGCCCCAATCTAGGAAAGAGCTACAACAGTTAATGGGAACTTTAGGATATTGGAGAAAGCATGTACCTGGATTTTCTATCATTGCTCATCCATTATATTCGCTTTTATGGAAGGGCAAACCTTGGTAGTGGAAATCAAACATAAGGAGGTGATAAAAACTCTGATTGAAGAATTAAAAACATATCAGTCACTGGGGCCAGTTCACCCACACAACCCTATTATAGCCGAATGGGGTTTTGCTGAACATGGTACTTACTGTAACCTATTCCAAACTGGCCCTTACAGACCAAAGAGACCTTTATTATTCAGCTCGATTGCATTTAAAGAGACAGAACGGAGATACTCCGAATGGGAAAAGGGACTTTTGTCTTTAGTCCAAGCCGTGAAACAAGTTGAGAAAATACACCAGGGACAGCCTGTGCAAACCAGAGGAACATGTGATTTGCTAGAAGCAATCCTAAAGGAGACTGCTCCCCCAGAAGGAGTTGCATAAAAATCTACGGTCAGAAAATGGTATGCCTACTTGACAGGAATTGCAGAGGAAATGAAATTAACCGAAGGACATACTAAAGTTTCCAAATTACAGATGCCTATAAATGCAGATCCATTAGCATTACAACAACCTTTTAAACCCTAACCAATTTTCAATGCACGTCCCCTCACCAAGGGAGCACCAACAGAAGACATTTGGTTCACTGATGCCTCAGCAAAAAGAATAAATCGTTAAATGGCAATATAAGGCTGCTGCATTAAACATTACCACTGGCACACAAACAATAGAAGAAGGTGAAGGCAGCGCACAAGGAGGAGGATTAAGAGCAGTTGTTTTAGCAGCACAGAATGGAGCAAAAGTCATATCAGTATACACCATACACCCAGTCATTGCTCTGGGATGAAATCACCACGGAACTGTCCTCTATCCATTAGAACATAGAGTGTGGGCCCAACAAAATGGGAACAAATGGCAAACTATTGATGTTGATGCATGTGTTGTACGGGAGCAACAGGGATTTATTTGTGAAAGTAATACCATTAAGGCCCAAGACATTTGTCTTGACACTGAACAAAATGTTTGTCATTTTGAAATACATCCTGATGAAACCCCTGAAACTATACTTATATATGTTGGAAATGGATGTGTTTGTATGAGAATTCTTTGTGAGTCTATATTTATAGACAACACCACTACAGAGACATATAATAACTCAAACATCTGTATTTGTAATTTTACCAAAAATATGGGATGCGACTAACTATTCAGCTCCTGTCATAACCCACCAATTGCTACAATCTAACTATACATTGTATCAAGGTTTATTGCCTACCCCCATTGAAATGAATCTCACATTGGTGAGAAAACTCTTGCAACATGATGACCTGAGTCAACTGCTAAAATGAATTCGGAAAAATGGACAAAGGACCCTTGTTAGCGTCCATCGTGATGCAGAGAAGATACACCAAGTCCTAGAAAGAGTGGGGAAAGATGGAGAACATCACTGGTCGGGAACTCTTTTTGGATGGTCACCAACAGCAACTGGAATGTTGCATTTGATGCTGCATCCAATTGTAGCTTTATTAGTTTTAACCTTATCTTTATTGCTTATAATTCTATATATCAGAGTTTGGCAAAAAATTAAACAAATTACATCCATCCACCATGTAAAATGTATACAATCAACTCATTCTGTATGTAAAATGATATATAACTAACATTAATTATGACACTTAAACTAAACAGCTTATCAAATAATTGGACTCTTTCCACTGATCTGCAATACGTCACATATTTATGACAGAGGCAAGACGTAACCATACCACCACTCTATGAGTTGATAAAGTCATCACGAAGATGAGAATACATCCTGTATGTGACTTTTAGACAGTAAAAGTAGTTAACTGGAGAAATCATTTGCAGAAAAAATAAGCAATTGCGGCTGAGCCCCTCTATTTGTCAGGGTCCTGAGGGCATGAAATGGCCTTCTCCGCCCTGAGCAGCCTCACCTGACCACTGTGCACCTGTGCCCAGCCCTAGCCCCAGTCCCCTGATGGTGTGACCCAGGCCACCCTTGTCCCCTTGCACTGTTCTGGTTGTCCCTGGTCTGGCAGGAGCCCGTTGCTGCCACCAGCCCTAACCTGCCTGTTGGCAGGGTGCATAATGGAGCCACCCTGCACCCTGCCCCATCCCTGCTGTGTGGGGCAGCCCCCGTTCCTGCTGCTCCCTCATGGTGAGCTCAGGCAAGGCTTTGGGGCCTGGGACCAAGCTTAAATAGGACTCTTAGGCCCTTGCACAGAGCATATGGGGTGGGGGCCCCAAATGAAGTTATTCCGGGCAGTTAAGGCTATTGGTGCTCTTAGGGCCATGATGCTATTCTCATTAGCCATGCAAACATTCATACAGCCTCTCTATGCTACCCTGAGAGCCAAAATGTTTGTTCATTTAAATACCACACCCTGTTCAGAATGAGCTTTGTTGCAGAGAAGCAGCTGTGTCACGTGCACCCTTGTAAATCTGGAGATATTACAAAGCTCAGATATTGAACTGAATTCCCACACTGAAGATGGTGACGGTTTGAGCATGCACAAAGAAAATTACATATTTTAGCATGGATCATTGACCTAAGTGCTAATGACACAGTCTGTCTATACTGTAATGCAGGGGTTGAGACTTTTTTCATCTGCTATTGTGATTACACATTTCAGACAGACAGCCTATATATGATAGAGGGAGAAAATTGGGAGAGCCAGAGCTGCTTGAGAGAACAGGGCTTCCTGAGAGAGCAATGAATGTAGCATTCATGGTTGTGGTGGTTTAACCCAGCAGGCAGTTGAACACCACAGAGCTGTTTGTTCACTCCCCCCCTCAGTGGGATGGAGGAGAGAATTGGGAAAAAGAAAGTAAAATTTGTGGGTTGAGATAAAGACAGTTTAGTAGGACAGAAAAGGAAGGGAAAATAATAATAATAATGATAAAAGAATATACAAAATAAGTGATGCACAGTGCAATTGCTCACCACCCGCTGACTGATGTCCAGCCAGTCCCCGAGCAGTGGTCACCCCCCCCCAGCCCACTCCCCCCAGTTTATGTACTGAGCCTGACGTCACATGGTATGGAATATCCCTTTGGCCAGTTTGGGTCAGCTGTCCTGGCTGTGCCCCCTCCCAGCTTCT
>NW_008825271.1:2491222-2491994 GCF_000699105.1 Pygoscelis adeliae
AGCGTAAGCACTGCTTAGCAACAACTAAAACATCGGTGTGTTATCAACATCGTTCTCATCCTAAATCCAAAACACAGCACTGTACCAGCTACTAGGAAGGAAATTAACTATCCCAGCCAAAACCAGGACAGTATCCACCCCTTATTCTATACCATCTATGTCATGCCAAAGCCCAATATATCCCAATTAATCACCACCACCTTTCCTGTCTTTTGATATATACACACAGATATCATTCCCTTAGTCTATGGGCCATCCCTGTAAAATGTTTGTTGACTTTATTTAGTCCATGACTTTGGGCTCCATCTGTCATAACAGTCCTTCAGGGCAGGAGAGATGGTGTGTGGTGTTGGATTGTTGCATGCTGAAGCCAATTTTCGTTCCATTATCACTGCACTTGTCCAGTTCCATCATCGCTGCACTTTGCTCAGTTTCATCAAAGTTCATTCTTCATTAATCTAGGTGATTCTTACTGTAATACTGTTGATATGGCATATAGCCACCATAGAAGTGATGATATACAGTATTATATAGCAATTAACATCATATAATTTAATTCATTGGCTATTCTCACCCAAAATCAAATCCCTTTGAGGTACACATTGGACTTTCTCAGCCTGCCGCATCACCCACCAAGTGCACCCAGGTCCTTGAGCGAAGACAATCCCACGGATGGCTTTGCCTTTGCCCGAGGCAGGAATAACCCAGACTGTTTTCCCCAACATATTCTTTACGTGCACTACAGGGACTTTATTCCCATCTACAGTACGTA
>NW_008825271.1:2493963-2508679 GCF_000699105.1 Pygoscelis adeliae
GTTCGAGCATGTCGGGCACGCCAGCGCTGAGCGTGGGCGTGCCTTCATTCAGGCCACGATAGTCTACTGTCAGCCTCCCCTCTCCATTAGACTTCCGCACTGGCCATATGGGACTGTTAAAGGGTGAGCGAGTCTTACCGATCACTCCTTGGCTCTCCAGTCGACGAATCAGCTTATGGATGGGAATCAGGGAGTCTCGGTTGAAACAGTAGAATAGCATTAAGCCATAGAACAGCAGGATCCTGTTGCAGTATTCCTTTGTAAGGAGAAAGATAGTTCTTGCAATAAAATCCTACTGATATAAGTCCACATTGACAGGCTCATGTTTTCTAGCTGACAATCTGGTGAAGATGAAATGTATTTTTCTCAACATGTCTGCATAGGCATATGTAGAAAGACCCGAGTCTGCTGGAGAGAGTGAGATCAGTGTGGGAGGCTGTATAGCAAAACCCAGCCCTGCTAAGAGGCTCAGTGTGATGTACAGCTTCCAGATCTAAGTAGGCATGCACGGAAACAAAAGGTCCCCTTCTAGCCAAGGGTATTCTACATTTGCAGGCTTAGCTAGGGAAAAAGTTAGCTTGTCTATGTTGCTGCACCCTGTATAAAACTGTTAGTGAGTCTCATTTACAGAGTAGATCAAGACCAGCTTGCTTGCCTCCTGCATGTTAGTCTTGCCAAGCTTTGCCTTAGTGTCATGGTTTAACCTTGGTGGGCAGCTCAGCACCGTGCAGCAGCTCACTCACTCTCCCCCGGTGGGATAGGGGAAACAATCGGAAGGGTAAAAGTGCAAAAACACGTGGGTTGAGATAAAGACAGTTTAAAAGGTAAAGCAAAAGCTGCACACACAAGCAAAGCAAAATAAGGAATTCATTCACTCCTTCCCATTGGCAGGCAGGTGTTCAACCATCTCCGGGAAAGCAGGGCTCCATCACATGTAACGGCTACTTGGGAAGACAAATGCCATTAACTGCAAATGTTCCCCCCTTCCTCCTCCTTTCCCTCAGCTTTTATTGCTGAGCAGGACATCGTATGGTCAGGGGTATCCCTTTGGTCAGGTGGGGTCAGCTGTCCTGGCTGTGCCCTCCCTCAGGTTCTTGTGCACCCCCAGCCTACTCGCTGGCGGGCCAGTCTGAGGAGCAGAAAAGGCCTTGACACAGTGCAAGCCCTGCTCAGTAATAGCTAAAACATCCCTGTGTTATCAACAGTGTTTCCAGCACAAATCCAAAACATAGCACCATACAAGCTACTATGAAGAAATTTAACTCTCTCCCAGACAAACCAGTACGCTTAGTTATGGTTGAATTATCTTTCAGTCTGGTTTGCATCCTTCTAGGCTTCCTTCCAAACACGTGAACTGCCATTACCGTTAGAAGCTCAACTCTACATCTGTTTACCAAGCTCTAAGCTCTGAGATGCTCTGCTGTGACACTACCTCTCCTATCCTCTATTATACCTTGTGAGTTACAACCTTGTCTCTCTCTTTTTAACATACAAGACTTGCATAGGGAGACTTGAAGAGTATGTCATTATGTTGTGGTTGAAGAAGTGGTTCAATAACTTGGGCAGACTCATCAACCATTTTCTCCAAAGGATTAACACTTCTCTATATTTGACCTTTTGCTATGTTCTTTCCAGTTTTTAGATGCTGAACTCTCTAGTCAGCCAAAATGTGTTGAGTTCAATGAGAATTAGGCTTAGATTAAAATTTCTGCTGGTTCCTTCTTCTGTTACCTTAATAACCAGTATGTAAACCTCACAAGTAACATTTTCATCTGAAAACATACATTTCCATTCTGAATATTCACTGAAGAATGATACTGGAAATCAAATACTACATATAATTTATATGTTCTTGTTTTCCCATAGGAATTCAAAATGTCAGGTATCAAGCAGCTCTCCTGCCAAGTTGTTTTTTTTTAATTTACCCCCATCAAAAAGGGAAAACTTCTTGTTTAAGCAATTCAACGCCAAAGACAAGGTTACAAAATGGAGGAGATCAATGGGAGGTTCTCCATTTTCTCCAACAAGCTTTGGATAAGGATAGACAGGTGTGTTTCAAAAATAATTTCCTTGAGAAGCAACCAGTAACCAAAGCAGAATTAATAACTGATCCTCAATTTCTTCCTAAGAAAAAAGTTCTGCCATGTTCTACATTAACAGCTCCAGGAATAGTAGTTCTCAGTGGAGGACTTCAGATTTTTTAGATGTAAAAAAAAAAAATCTTCAAAATTCAGCTAAAGCTGTAAGATTCTCAATGATTATACATGTAAAAGTGCCACCAAATATATACTAGCATGTAGTCCACAACATCCTTCAATATGGTAAGGCTTAAAAATTGTTATATTCCAAGAAGTTTTATCTGGTAATCTGCCTGCATGAAATAATTTCTCTATATGGGAACACTGGTAGCTCAGACTCCTCAATTCAACAGTGCACATCAGCGTGTTCTTAAATTTAAAGTACGCACAGGAGCAACCCAGACTTCATGTATGATTAATACTCAGTTCATTGACAAGAGTCCTGACATTACTGACCGTATTCTACTCATTTTCTATAGATGGCTGTCTATAGGACTTTTAAACTGTTGTAATACTGAAAGTTTGCTATAAACCCTATCATGAATGCACTTTGAGGATATAACTAATTCATATTACGCTTGTGAGTCTTTCATCCTTCAGTGTGGTGTGCAAATTTTCAATGCCAGTAATCCTTTTCTGACAAATCAAAACCCCTAAGTCATCACATTAAAATGTCTTGCAATGACATTATACTTTTAAAAAATATGTTTCAAACTTGTTAAGGCCTTAATCAAAGAAGGGATTTAACCCTTCCTGAAGTGTTTCAACACACTCTATCAAGTCATAAAATAATGGATTTATAATCTGTTTGAAATGTGTCAGCAAGTCTTAAAGTGAGGAAAAAACCCAAAACCAAACCCAAAACATTTTCTATTACATTTGTTTTGAAATGGTTACTATTTAATTTTGTTTTGTCAGCAGGATAAATTACTTTCCTTAGAATTCCAAGGAAATTTTACTTGGCAAGTGCTTAATGACAGCTAGGTGCTGCTGGAAAACCCTTGGCTAAATTCATAATGTTTACTATAAAATAGATGACTGCACTTGCAGTTCTTGCCCTGATTAGCTGTCCAAAAAACCTGCTGAAGGCAGGTGTGTAGATAAGACAGACAACCAGTTTCTTCCTTTCCCCTCTCTCCACCTTCCTCAATCTTCTTAAGTCTCAGATTTGCTCATGGGCTGGAGTTCCTAGTTTTGTCTCGAGGGCTGATTGCACTCACCTCAGTCATCACACCAGATGAGGCAAAACAGAGAAATAGAGCAATGTGTAAAATCAGTTATAAGCTCTGCTTCCAGCTCATCTCTACCCCAAATTCTTTTCCTCTTCCTCCTCTGTTCTTAGTGGCTTCTTCAGGTCTACACCCACAAGAGAGTGGATTCAGATTTTATCTTCAGTATCGTTTCCATAAATTTGTATTGGGATTACATTTGTGCCAGGAAATGTGCTTAAAGATTGTATAGTTCAGGTGTGCACTTGTACCCTTTGCTGCTTATTGAGCAGAACTCTAAATGTTTCTGAGCATCTGGCAATAAGAAAAAGATTAACAAAAGAAAAATCCTCAACCTCCTCCTGTTTTGCTGAATACAATAGCTGAATTACACTAAGAATGCCAGAATTCCTACATCATCACTAAGAATCTCAGTTTACTGCTTTTAGATTAATTGGTATGTTTTACACAACATTTGAAGCTAGCAATAACAATTCTCTTTAAAACTAACCCCTATTTCCACTCTTAAGAGTGGTAAAATTGACTTAGACATAGAAGAAGAGGTACTATTGTTGCAGAATTGCAATACAATAGTTGCGTTTTCTGACAATACTGGAAATTCCACATTAAAGGTGTACTGAATTTATCATACAATGTAAGAACATTATCTTCTACAATCCCAACCCCACATTTTTAGCAACAAGATAGACCGTAAAGAGGCATTCTCTAACTGATATAAAATGAGCCTTTGCGCATTCTGTAGTTGTGTGCATTTGTACAATTCAGAAGAAAATGAGAGTTGTACAAAATTGGTGGGTGTCGGTCTCTTTTCCCAAGTAACTAGCGATAGGACGAGAGGAAATGGCCTCAAGTTGCACCAGGGGAGGTTTAGATTGGACATGAGGAAAAATTTCTTTACTGAAGGAGTGGTTAAACATTGGAACAGGCTGCCCAGGGAAGTGGTTGAGTCACCATCCCTGGAGGTATTTAAAAGACGTGTAGATGAGGCGCTTAGGGACATGGTTTAGTGGGCATGGTGTTGTTGGGTTGACGGTTGGACTCGATGACCTTAGAGGTCTTTTCCAACCTTAATGATTCTATGATTCTATGAAAATTAATTGATGGATCCATTGTTCTATTGCTGGACAACGATGTTCAAAATTGGTTTAGGACATATGACAATTTTTTTTTTTTTAATTCACAATTGTATTAGGGGAGATTCATCTCAGTGCATCTACATTACTGGTTTAGATCAGATCAGGAGAGTACTTTTGAAGCAGACCTCCCACTCTGCCTGACTTACTGGTTTGCATCACAGACCAGTCTCAGAGTATGCAAACTTTTCCTTTTGGATGAAAATATATTGGAAGCTGTGCTCATTCCACTCCTGGGTATCCTGTCCATGGGACCAAATTAGAACTACTGTAGAACACCTTTGTTCCAAAAGTGTTCTAGATGCTCTAGATGTTCCACTCTAGAACATCTTTGTTCCAAATACATATCTTGTGGACTCTGGGTCCTAGCACCAATTTGTTTCTACAGATCTTTCCTTACAATACCATACTGCTTCTAAGTGTAGACATGGCCCAAGAAAACTGCGTCAGGAAGACCTTCTAGAAGGCAGAAGGAGATTGCAACTTCTTTTGTGGAGCTACTGACTATTAAGGGAGATAAGGTCTTATGGCAGGGTCATACAGCACCACCTGGAGCCAGAAGCCCGCAGCTCACAGACTGTGGAACTGCGCTGAAAAGCTCAGAGCAGCCAACAGGCCTCAGGTGGGGCTGAAGAACTTCACAAGGACCAGAGGTAGATGTGCAGGGCTTGCTTGCTGCAGCTCAGAAAGACACCGAGTTAATTTGAAAGCAAGTCTGGAAGCAAGAGTTGCTGCCAGAACATGGCAATCAGGGAGAAAGTCGAGCATAAACTATTTTTATTTTCTGTTGGGCTAATTGGTTGGGCTAATCTAATTGGGCTTCACTAGTAAGTTGGGTTTACTTGCCTAGATTTTATTCAGGTCATACCTGGCTTTTTGAACGTTTTATCTTCTTTAGGGAACTTCTTTAGGGAAAGGGACAAGGCAGATCCACCTCAAAGCTTTGGTTGACTCAGTGTCTCATACCAGGCCATGTGTAAAGTTAGTTCTGTGGTCCCTGCAAGGAATTAATCTTCCACAGAGCTGGACTAAATGGTAGCCCCAGTCAGACAGGTAAAGTCAAATGAAGATCACTGAAGTCAAAAGCATGCGAGGATGGTTTTCCGTAACTACACACTAGATGTGTCAAAACTGCAAAATTATAACATTGTGTTGAGAAGTTCCTGGATGGGAGCAATATAGCTGACTTGTGGAAAATGTTAAAGACACTGGAAATGCTGTTCTCAGGCTGAGATGGCTTAATGAAGTGTCAAGGTCTCATTTTCTCATTGATGCTGTTAGTACCTCACTGCACAGATGACCCCCCCAGAGTGAATGCTATATTATCCACAACAGACAAAAGTAGCAGTGACTGAAACACAATCTTTTAAAATCACTAAATGGAAATATAATACTCAACATTTCTTTAAGGTGTTCAGAACATTGATTTTAAGTGAAGAACATTAAAATTCATTTAGGAAGTTGAATGTTCAATTTAAAAGTATGTCATCAGCCAAATTTCAAACTGAAACAGAAGCTTGCTGATGATGGGGAATGCCTTTCTTCAGCAGAGCATTCAAGCTAGTCATAGAGTAATGAAAACTGCATTTGGGTCATGAATAGCAAGAGGAAATTCTTTACAATTCCAATTTATGCCCATTTCAAGTAGTACTGAAAGAGTTTAATATTTCGAGGGAATTTCATAAGTACTTAGTAACATGGTTATGAGGATGCCGGCAGAAGATAGTACTGATGAGTATATGTCACAGGTACAAACAATTTACTGCTTGGTTAGACATTAGCAGTAAATAATAATTATTAACAATTGATTGAAACATTGAAAACACATTAGCCCTTTATAAGCTGTTTATATACAAAAGCTTAATGTAGATTGTAGCCAAAACATATAAACTGTTACCTGTGAGAGGGCCCTGGTTAGGCACAACAGCAATTAGCTTCTGCTGCTCCCAACCGGAACAGCGCTGTGCCTGATGGCAGGGAAAGGAAGAAGGTATTGAATGGGTTTGTGTGTGGTGTACAAGAGGATGCACCAAATTCAATGCATCTTGACACAGACATTTTTGAGCAATGGCATAACCAGGAATCTTTTAATTGTACAGCAAATCATATCAGTCTCTTTCAGAGAAGCTTGAAATTGCAGCAACAAAGGCAGCCTCTTGTGGTATGTTAGCACAGGTTGAACACGTGCAGACCTTGGCTGCAAACAGCAGAGAAGATTACAGTCAAAGCTGAAGAGAAACAATCCACTCCATATTCTAGGTTCACCGCTAAAAAAGCTACAGGGATGCTAAACTCTCATTTCACAGGGCACTTGGTACCTAGGCAGGCAGTGATCTGTGATTATCGGTTACTGTGAATGGTTCACCTGTTTCATTCTCACTACTCCTCCTCACATCCTTCATCTGTGCTTTATTTCCCTGTTTGTATCTTGTCATGAAACCAAGATAATAAGCCCTTTTGAGCAAAGAATATTGTCTGATCATGGCTGTAAAACATCAAGCACAATGGGGCATTCATCAGCAGTTATGAATGCTAATAAGAAGTGAATGCAAAAATGTATTGATAGGGAAAACAAATTTAACTTTGAAAAGACTTTGAATATCTGCTATAGATAAGGACCATGAGGAGTGGATAAACTCCTGGGATACTGATTCTGCGCAAGTTCTGCATCTGTGTTTCAAAACACAGAAGGAAACCTGCCTAGGGAAAAATGCAGATGCCCAATATGAAAGCAGACCAGTCTTTTAGGATGTTTTTCCTGGAGATACAGGGAACTGACTACTTCTTTTAAAAAAGAAGATTCAGCTGTTTCAGGCAAGATCATTTGGATTTCTTACACAGAGCACATAGCAGGGGAGGGACTACTGAGGGGTCAGAGCCACAACATTGCCTTCAGGACAGTGCAAAGCCTTAACTGTCCAAATGAAAAAGCCTATTTAGATAATCTAAATCAGTAGCCCTATTTTGGGGGATAACCGATTTTGGGCTGTTACAGGCAACAATGCTGAAATCTGGCCACTTGTTTAGCTGCTTTGGGTGACTGACTTCACTCACCCAAGCATTAAAATCTGAATCTCTCTCCGTCTGACAGTGAGTCGCCTTAGGGTCACTGATGGTAGGAACAGCCTGGGAAGCAAGCACTCCTACGGCTGGGACTTAGGAACTTTTATCCTAGTAGAGGTAGGACGTGGTTGCTGTAACTCTGACCTTGCTGGCTTGGGGCATTTAAAATGATCTGGTCGTCTGACAGCTTGTAGGTTTTGGCAAATACAGCTTCTACTCCGACTTTGACAAATGCAACCTTTTTCCAGTATCCCCTCAATAAACTGCTGGAGAAATAATTTTCCTAGCACACTGCTTCCACCATGTCACCTCTCTTTTGCATGTCCTCACTGTCCCTTCTTTTTCCTGGACAGCACACATCAAGGCTCCCTGTGGCCTGTCCTTACCCAACCGACCACCTCCTGTCTGCTGCCAACATGCAATGAAAAAGCCTATTTAGATAATCTAAATCAGTAGCCCTATTTTGGGGGATAACCGATTTTGGGCTGTTCTTGCCTCCCTTCTGCCAGGTTCCTGTGCCATCTGACCATTAATGATCGTTTGAAAACATTTCATGCCCTCTCCCCCATCGATCTTCATGCACAAAGTCATTCTCCAGAAACTTCTACTTAGTCCACTGACAACTTGTAATTCCTTTCTTGACAAAAGGATGTCATTGAGATCATCCTCATTGATGATCTCATTGAGATGCCTACGCAAATTTGACTTGAGTTGGACTGTGGCCTTTGGTTGTGACTACTGCCACCGCATTTGCTGCTTTGTCCTCCCTTTGTCCCTTACCTAACTAACTTGTCCCTTACTTAAGTGATCTTTCTAGTCTTTTTCTCCTGCCTCCTGGGCGTCACTGCAAATGTGAATGCTTCAAGCTGCTTGTGAATTGAAACAAATTGGAGAGCCTAACAGAAATTAAATGTTTCTAAGGTAGTTTTTTTTCCAAGATCTAAGCTTGAGGCGGTAACTGGAATGCTAATTTAAATTAAATTAAATTTACAGGTACGTTTATTTTGTGCATGAATATGAGGAAAAATAATCTTTTTTTTCTATTGATTGTCTACATTGCCCAAGCCTGAGTATACTTCCCCTTGTGAAGAAATCTGAAACGGCCCCGAACAGTCGCTCTGTGCCCTGCTTAGTGCTGCATATAGATAGATCTTAATAGCCGAGGTGTTGCCCTAAAATTAAGAATTTTAAATCAAGACAAGTGCCTAAATGTTTTGTGGCAATAAAAACATAGACAAGAAGGTACAGGCCTGTGGGTTGTATAGGATAGGATTCCAATAAGTAATTCCGTGTAATAAATGATGGAGCCAAAGAAACGGGAACAGATATTACATGTTCTTATACAGACATTTCCTTTGTCATTCTTGGTTCCCCTGATTCAATCTCTGGTTTGATGTCAGCATGAATGGGAGTTGAATTGGTTCTGTAGTTGGTGTTACAAAAAAAGCGCTGGCAACTGATGACCGTGTCATGAGTTTTTGGTGATTGGAGTGGCACCAGCAACCAATATCTAAGGGACCTACTTGGCTGGGAAGCTTGCCTGTTGGAATCAGAGAAATGAGAAAGGAATGATGTGTTGCCTTTTCCAGAGAAGACTTTAGGTTTTCCCTGTGGGTTAATATGGCAAAACATAATAAAACAAACTATGTAGTCTTTATGTACTTGTTCCGTATATCATTGTTTATACATGTATTTTTTGTACACACTGAGTGTTCAAAAAGGGAATCTCCTTTTTGTGTAGCAAATGTTGGTGAACATCAGATACAGAGAACTGTTGTTTTTATTAAATGCATCAGATAACAGACTTCTAGCAATAAAGCAAACTTGTTCACAAGCAACATGAAAAGCAAAAATTTCTGTGTGAAGATGCAGTCATGTGTTTGGATTGCTCATATGCTTATCACCTCTGGATTATTAATACCTCTGACGGCAAAAGTGGGATCTGAGTGAAAACTGTGACTTTTCTTTTGTGTGATGTCTACTTTCCCTTAGAAATTGTAGAAAGAAGACCGTTTGATAGAATGAAGTATGCTCCTGTCTGGGTTTGGCACTTGTTTAAACAGTTTGCTGTTAACTAACTTTAGTATCTAATTAAAGCTGCTGCCTTCCTAGTGTATCACTTGAGAAATGCTGCCATCCAGGTAATTAATGTGCTGTGCCTGCACTGGCTCCGATACCTATATTTGCAGCAGGCTACTTTAGAGCATGCAGTCTTATCACCGACCCTGAAGACATCCGGTGCTGACCTCTCACTCAAGCAGGATTTCGGACAAGACACAGACATCAGCCCTGGCCCTGCATGACGATTCCCACTTTTCTAGCATTAGCATTTTCAGCTATATGAGATACTGCTAACATGTTGCATCACATGTGAGGAAGATGATTCTTTCTTTCAGTTACAATCAACCCATTGGTGCTGTGTAACGGGAAACATCTTAAAGAACAATCAACACTGATTTTGCCAGGCACCCTTAGGTCAGCCTCATCTGATGTACTGGGCGTCTCTGAGTAGAAACAAGCTGCCAGATGGCCTCCTGGGCACTTAAGCTGTCGCTTTTCAGAGTACAGCTTCGCTTACGGTCCCAGGTGCAACAGACAGAGTTGCTTTGCCCTTCAGCACTGAATTTCTAGCCCAGATAAATTAATTTATTTATGAAATGTTACCATTGCCTATGAAAGATGTGATGTCTCTGTAACTTCAGTCTTGACTGCAAGTAAAGGAGGTGAAGGTCTGGCAGGTTTTGCCTGTAACAGAGGTGGTATAAAGCTGTAAGACCCTTCTTTCTGTTGGTTAGAGTTATGTCAAGATTAGTGTAGCTGGGTTGATATTTACCAGGTCAGAGACGTACATCAACCTTCTTTAAATATATGTATACATACACACATGTGTGTATGTGTGTACATACCTCCAACATGGTATTTTGGCATGTATGTCTCTCAATTGAAACATTTTTAATATATATACCTTGTAAATATTCTCTCTCACATATACATATACTAAATGACCCAAAATGGCTGAGCTATGCCTGAGTAGCTTTTGGGGAGAAATCTTACATTTTACCTATGCTAAACTATTCTGGTGAACGTTTATTTTGAGAATGTTTGTATTGTTCATGTTTGGAAGAAGGAATTTGAGTTTTAGCAACCTCGGTCGAGATATACATGTGGTTTTTTTTCAGATATGCTTTCAGTTCCTGCCTAATTTGTCCAAATGCTAAGACAGGGAAGAAGCCCTCCTTCTTCCATGATCTCCCATGCACCTTTTTCTTGGTTAGATCTCTGATGCATCCACCTGCACTGGACTTGTTCTGGCCTGAAGCTGAACATGGCTTGGCCTGTAGTTTGCAGACATGAGATGGTACATGCTGCGCCGTGTGCACCTGAGCTGGGAGCAGGAAGGACTAGACCAGTTTTCTGATCTGACTATGTCAAACACAAGGGCTGGAACTGCAGAGATATGAGATTTCTGAGAAAGAACCTGATGCCAGAGAGGAGCAGGTAAATCAGAAGCAGAGGAGAAGCAACAAGAATAAAGGCTGGAGCTAGGTTTGGTCATGGAGGTCTATCTCTGTGAAGTGTTCTGTCCGTGCTCTGGTTTTGATCTGAGATGAAGGACTCTGGATGCACAAAGACATCGAGAATGTCGATCTGAATTTCAAACAAACCTGCTTCAGCTCTATTTGTCTCTCTTGTCAATGGTTGCACGGCATGACAGTGGACATCCAGTGACACAGCCCATAGTCAGCACCCAGTTATATCTATCAAAACAGTTCACGAGCAGAAATGTTTGCAATAGAAATGAATTGGAAATGGCAACTGCTGCATAATAATAAGCAGAATGCTTCCACTGGAAAGCTAACTCTGAAATGATAACTTGCAACTTGATCGTACGAAGGCTTTAATACATGCGCTTAATTTTCAGTTGCGTAAACGTCACAGGAAACACCATGCAAGTGAGGCACGTACATGCTCTGGAGTGTTACATTACAACACTTGTGAGCATGCTAAGGATTAAGATAATCATGTGCTAAACCTCAGGCTTACCTGTAAGCAAATGAGAGGTCATACTCAACTTTTTTTGAAATTGAGCATGTTTTTGAGTTCTCAGGAATTGCTCATGCACACCGGTAGTTACAGCATGGTCAGTGATGACAGCAATGGCCCACAGAGGGACCTGAGTGGGAACAGATATGCAAACGTTGTGATGCAAGAGTCTGTGAAAATGGTCTGAACTCCCAGTTGCCTCTAAAGCAATGCACATAGTAAATTGTTCTATAAGAAATCCAAAGACTGAAATATATTTGCACAAAAATTGCACTCTTTCACACAGTTAACGGATTTATGAAATTAAGACCATGTTCAGATTATCGGCAATCAGCAGAAAGACCCTGCAGCGGAATAACCAGTGTTACCTGTGAATAGCCTGCCCTAAGACAGCTTCCTTTCATACCGCAGCTTTTCAGGTTTTCAAAGGTACCTTTCTCCTGAGCAGCATCACCTATCAGTTCTGTGGTAACACAGAGAGCCTGTGTGAGTCACTCTTTGAATAAACAGGGGAAAGCTTTCAATTTAGTGTGTAGTGTTCAAGGGGAACACCTTTCCAGTGTTTCCGCATGAAGAATTTTACATTTGAATTTTTTAACCTGAAGACAGTAAATTCTCATCAGTTTTACTCTGCAACATTGTTCAATTGTCAATAATTGTTCTTTTCATAGTGATAAAGTAGATTTACTTGATCACTAGCAACTAAACCAATAAGTTAGCCTGCAACGCAAGATGGATTGAAGGAGTTTTTATTAACGCTTAATTGATTTTTGCTCTAGATGCTCATGCAAAGTAAACAGAGTCATTAAATAAAGATTTGTTTAAAATGCAATCAGTGGGCAATCTGCTTGCTACTATCCTTTCTTCAGACAGGAAAGGCTTCAGGGGAGAACTTACTGTGATACTAATAGCACTGAGGAGACGACCTAAAAAAAAAAACCACCCAGCTGTTGTAGACAATGTGGTTTAAATAGGAATTACCTTGGAGATGCAATGCTAATTTCCTACCATATTTAATTCTGTTTTCCACTTAAGTCCCATCCATTTTCAGAATGAAGAATTTGTTGTGTCAACGTTCGTACTCTATTTTTTTTTTTCTTTCTGTGCCTCTTGCCCTCTGATTTAGAATTTAACAGCTGCCTATTTTGAATGCTACAGCTGAAATTTTAAGCTTTATTTCTGCTGTGGTAACTGATCCCTCTTGCCTTTACCTCTCTATTTCTAGCTGCATGATTTTATTAACCAACAAGCTGTTACTTCGTTTAACAGCAGAACATAATGCCTCCCTTTGATAAACACAAGGCAAAAAACCAACCCTTGCAAAAGCTAGGAGTTGCAAACATCTGAGCTCTTCTTCGTAAAGTTTTCAGAAATAGAGCCATAAATATACAAGGATATTTATCGTACTAGATTCTCTGTTATTGCTAACATAATTAAATAAAGTAAGTCTACCCAGATTTATATCAGCATAATAAAAAGCAACATTTCATGCCCATAGTCGCCTGCAGGCTAGGAAACAAAAGGGTTCTTTAAATCCAGAAGATAATACTTGCATAAGGAGTGCAGTATTCACTTTAATTCTAATTTGGGGTCTAAGTTTACTGGCCTGGGTAGTAGAGAATGACTGAGGGAGTGGCTTTCAATGAGCCAATTTATATACTAAGGTATATAAATTGCTGGGCCAGTTAACAACATGTGGAAAGAATATGATTTTTTATTCACTTTGATTTACTGTCTGAAGCTATACCTATTTTCCTCTCCCCAAATTGGGAGGGAATAGAAATACCACATCTAGTTCTTGCACTACTAAGTATGAATGTGCTGCACGGGATGAATGAGATGAGGCACCTTATGTAATTTAATTCCTGGGCTCCTTTTTTTTTTTTTTAAGGCTTTTCTTGAGGGCAGAATTATGAGGGAATGATTTGTATTCCCAGTCCAAAGCTTCTTACACAAAGAAATAAAATATATTGCCGAATGCTTGGTTGATTAAAACTAGTAGTGAAATGAACCAAAGGAAAGTTTACCGAACCGTATAGATATATTAAGGCTTATGAAGAAACCTGACAGGAGGAAGACTGCACTATGTGTTCAGAATGAAAACAAAACCAGGGATGCATCAGCTGTCTGCACGAGATGATGGATAGAAGATGCTCCTTGCAGCTCACAACCTTTTATCTCAACTATACCATGTTGTTTCTCCTTTCGGAGTGCAATAAAAAACAAACTGTTTCTGTAGGTCTTGCAGGATTTTATACAGCATATGAACTGATGTACTGAAGCTGAAGGTCCATCTGTTCTAATGCCTTGTCTCCTACTGGTCTTGGCTTTTCATGCCTAAATTCTGCTACCAAAATAGAGAAGTTTGATAGCTTTCCCTTTCTGGGGAAAAAGTGACTTCTGTGCATCAGGTTAAGACTCGAATAGCAGAGGCCATGGAGTATATGGTGGAGGGTGCTAGGAGAGGTGTAGAGGTGAGGCAAATCTGGCAGGAGTGAGACGGTGCTTCTCATAGAGTTCCTGATTTGGGATGAAGACTTTTTTTTGGTGTGCAATAGGGTTAAGACTCAAATTACAGCTGCAAGAGCATCACCTCCCACACTTAAAAATGAGCTGGGATTACGCACCTTGTGAGAACACTGGCATTGAACTCCACTCACTTAGGGCCGAAGATTTCGGAAGTAGAAGAAAAAGCAATTAGATGCTTGGGGAGATTTTCTAAGGCTTTAGTGAAGTGAAACGTAGGTGTACTGCAGTCACCATCAACAGCTTCCTTACGCTTCTTCTAAGATGTGGTGCTCCAGCGTTTTGGGCAAGCGGTGGGTGTGGGGAGTCACAGGGGGACCAAGTCGCCTGGTCTCCCTTTTACTCTTGCCCCTCTCTTGGTCTGCGTCGAAGGAACAAGTGCTCCCAGTTTATCACGCCTCCCACTTCGCTCCCACGGAGGACGCGAGGGGGTGGGCGCAGGAGGCCGGGCGGGGGGCGCAGCCCCTCCGCGCAAACCCCAGCACGGGGTGGGCCGGGAGAAGGCGGGTGACCCTGGCCGGAGCCTCCCTCCGCTCCTCCTTCCCTCCATCCCTCCATCCCTCCCTCCCGCGGCGCATCCTCTCTCCACCCCTCGCCCTTGCCTCTCCCTCACACTCGCCGCCTGCGGGGCTGCCGTCGGGGG
>NW_008825271.1:2509475-2513693 GCF_000699105.1 Pygoscelis adeliae
CCCCCCGTCTCTGTGTGTGTAAGGCACACCGCCCCCCCCAGCCCCAAGGTGACAGGTACCGTAGGCAGTTTGGCTGGAGCACAAATACTGCCTTTCTTCACACGCTCGTCACGAGTTAGTAGAAAGCTGCAGCAGCCCAGATGCCTTCCTAGACATCCATTCCTCCTACTCAGCCTCCGGCAGAGAAAAGAAAATAACAGGCAGCGCTTCTTTCTGTGTGGGTGGAGGAAGAGAAAGGACTATCGATAACGGATTCGTTGAAGGGACCCTGACTTGTTGGTTTTAATTACTATTTTAGTAGTTTCAGTGTAGCGCTGGGTTGTATTGCTGCCACAGAACTCGCTTGGTAGCTTTAGTGCAGTGCTTTTAAAATCCTGCATTCTTGCTTTTGCTTTTTAGTAAAATGTTTTCTCGGTCCTGATAAATGCAAAGAACCCATTCGGTAGAACTCAATTTCCAGAAGAGTGACGTGGATTGTGCTCAAAATGCTGGACTACTGGAAAAGCAGCATTTTCTATTTGCTCCAGTCCTTCTGGGTTGTAATGGCAGTTTCTTATAACAAGTGAACATTTGTCATTTAGAAGGTGGTTGGGTTTTTGTTGGTTTTTTTTTTTTTTCCTTTTGAAGTTGCTAGTGTTTCTTTAAGATGGCTTTTTCCTCTGGAGGAGAGGTGGAGTATCATCAAATCATGGGGCTAAATCTTGCAATCAGCACATGAACAGAACTGTCCTTTGGAGGAAATGATGCCTTGGTAGGCAAGGAAGGGACTTGTATCAATGAGTCCATCTTCCAACCAGAGCTGTGTTATCAGCAACCTCTCTGTAGGATTTGGTGGAAACAGGATCCCCAAGCTTTTCTTGGATTGAGGGAACTGGTCTTGCAGCACTGTTTAACTTGCTGTGTATGGTAGCATGTGAGAAAATGTAAAGGTGATTCATGTAACTGTACTCCTGAAATACTGAGTGCAACCTCACATACAAGAGAGTTGTTTGTGTATTGCTAATAGAGATGTGGATGAAAGCTACATAATATGGGGGTATAAATAATATAACTTTTAAGTAATTGTGATCCCATTCGGTTTGAATGAAGTCTTCTTCCCTTTCTGGGATGAAAAGCTGAAAAAAATCTTACTGAAAGTGTACTGTCTTTTTTTTCTCTAGAGCTGCGTGAATAAATTCTTCAGCCATGGATGTGTTCATGAAAGGACTTTCCAAGGCAAAGGAGGGAGTCGTAGCAGCAGCAGAAAAAACCAAGCAGGGTGTGGCAGAAGCGGCAGGAAAGACGAAAGAGGGCGTCCTCTATGTGGGTAGGTGGGCAGCAGAGATCATGCTGCTGGTCGGTGTGCTCTGACATTCACTGCTGGATCCTCATCAGACCTATTCTTCTGCAAAAAAAAAAAATGTAGTCACTCATAGGAGACCATTGCAAAACAAACGAGGAGAGTTGTGCCCTCCTGAGCTCCAGTTCTTTGAAGTCAAATGTGGGTTCTTCCATCACTGCATTGTGCTGGCCATGCACAACTGCTCTGTGGAGCCACATCTGTAATGCCATACTGAACGTGTTGTAGGAGGTGCCTTACAGTACAGGTCACTAGCTGGCACTCTATTCAAGAAGTTGGCTAGGTTAAGGCTGAAGGGGTAGTTGGTACAGTAAAAATAAATTAAAAAAGAACATGTAAAAGCTGAAGTGGAAGGTAGCTTCACAGCATCCCATAGAACACGTGGGTTTTAAGTGGGATTTTAACAGAAGAAACTTGAGAGGTTAATTCAGGAAGTGAGCATAAGCCATGCTGACTGCTTGGCATGTCGACAGTAACATTTTGTATGGCAAAGTGTCATCTCCTCATCTTTCAAAATTAACTTCATGTTCTGTACTTACTATTGCATATCCGTAGCAGATATTTTCCATGACTTCTCAAAGAAGAGCCACTACAGTTAATGAGGTAGGGCAGGTAGACCCCAAGGTAGCAAAGCAGTTGTTAAGTGACTTATCTAGGCCACACAAGAGTCCTGCACAGAGCCAGGGATAAAATTATTTTCAAATCCCAGATCAGTACTTTGATTGTGCGATCATCATCTTCACTGAGCAATTACCGGGCTTTAGAGGACTATCTTGCAAATGCGGCCATGAAAAATTCACAGGAAAAGAATCTGCCAAGACCGTATGAATAAGTGGTCATTTAAAAAAAAAAAAAGGATCTCTTTCTCCTATTTATCAAATAAAGTTGGTCTATAAAAGAATGGAGGGGAAAAGATACTCTTTTCTGTAGGTCCTTTCTTTTTTGCTGATTTTGTAGCCGGTCAATTCTGTAATGGACGCTGTGTGTACCTAGGGAGATGTGCAAAGATACCAAAAAGAAGTGAAACAGAGTTGAAAACTAGAGGCATTTTCTTTTAAATGGGAGCACTGAGGTCTCTGCAATTCTGATGTCTTTTCAGGATTCCCTTTGCCCTTGCAGGCTAGTGCCAGTCTGTAACAATTTATTTCTGCTCCAGATAGTTTGGACTACTCATTTGGAATACACTTTTCTCCTGCTGAGCCATAGCAAAGCTCAGTGCTCTCGCCAACAGAGATGGCAGTCATTTTGAAAACTAATTGTAAGATGAGTCTATTTTAAAATGAGCGTCTGCTCATTTTCAATGTATCAAAATAGATGTTCTTTCACTGTACATTGTGCTTGATTTCGGAGTTATTTTTCAGGGGTAGGGCTTTCTTTTTTTATTTTCTTGTCTTGTAGTTCCTTATCGTGCTTCTAGAGTCATTGATTTATTTGTATTAGAAACCTACATTGTATGCTGAATTAATCTTTGTGTCTGACCTGTTCTCCAGGCCATAATAATATTTGAACCTAGTTCTGCTCCCAAAGGCAACAGATTTCCTATTGTCTTCAGAGACGCTTTTGCTGAGGTTGAACTTTGGAGGGCAGGCTCGCTATTTATTTCAAGAATAAAATACTGAGGACAGCGGAGCCCTGAGCCGTGATAGGGACCCGTGCATATGACTGTAGTAATGGTGAAGGATCCTTCCCACAGCAGATGCCTGCTTTGCAGGGGGAAAGAGCTATATGCACGGTTGCAGTCATGCAGGTAAAAAAGCCCTTGGTTGGAAGCTGTCTCCGGGAGCTCTGGCAGCTCATGTGTCTGGGTGTGTGCCTGCCCGTACCTGCTTGTAGGGAGCCACAGTTTCCCCAGCTGAAGTTTGAACAGGATCAATTAGGGTAAGGGGGAAACGAGCAGCTGGGTATTTCTCTGTCTGCTTCCCAAGCACACAGCAGGGGTGGCTCTTCTCCTGAGCAGCATTAGCAAGGGCTGGTGTGATAATCTCTTGGTTCTGTAGGCTGATAATGCTTGCAATGCAAAAGGTGGTGAAACTCCTTTATGAGCAGAGGAGAGGAGCAGCACATTGCATTAGAGCTCCTGAAGGTTTTTCTCTCCCTTTCTCTGTAGCTGGGTTTTCAGATACGAGTTTCACAGCCAGATTATGCTATGAAAGCTGCCTGACATCTTGCAAACAAGAACCTAACAACACTGGGCTGAGAGGGACCTGTTAATAGTTTTTGGCTTCGGCAGTCAGCTCCACAACGTTCAGCCTTCCATTGCTGCTGGAGAATTAATAAGATGCAAAGTCTTTGGTCCAGATCCCCTAGGTGATATAGTCTCCACTATGAAATCAGTGGAATTTAAGTAAATATTGAAAGCATCTGGACCTTTCTGTCCAGGTTGCCGTTAGCTATTATGTGAAAGATTGTAACATAATTCTACCTGGTAAGAGTTCTGTTAACAAAAGCTACTGCTTGGGATGAAATGTGGTGGTTTTAACTTATTTCTTCTTTCCTTCTTTTTTTTTTTGGCACAAGAAAGGTTCGCTTTGGCACAGGGGAAAACTTAGAGCTGAGGGAGAGTGGTGTGTTGGAGGATTAACTGGGGACTTTTTTCTCTCTCCATGCTGAAGTCTGTTCTTTCTTCCCTCAGTCCAGTGTCTTTGTCCTGCTTTTTAATACCCCAGATACTGTTCAATACAGTCTGTAGTATGTTTTTATGCTTTCAGTTATTCTTTCCCCAAATTCCTCTGCTGATGTACTTCAGCATTGGCCAGCTGAAATCAGTGGCTCTGTCTTGACTTATACAAGCACAGCATCAGAACCTTTCCCTATGTGTCAAAGAATGGCCTGATCACTGATTAGGAAGGAGGACTGACACTCAGCAGTCTTGTGCTGCG
>NW_008825271.1:2513705-2518125 GCF_000699105.1 Pygoscelis adeliae
CATAAATTTAAAACTGGGTCTCTATGTATCCTTCAAGAGCTGTTGGTGTGAAGCAGTGAGGAAACGATTGGCAATACTTACACCCATTCGCTTTGAAACCAGGAACTGAGAGCAAGAAGGATGCTCTTGCATGCTTTCAGCGATGTACTGCTCAAGAGTTCCTCTGAGCTCTGTGTTGCTACCAGGGAGCTGAAGTTTTTGCTCAATTGACTCTTGAGTGCATGTTCAGTGTTCAGGAATGGAAGTTTCCAGTCTGATCATTTTTGATGTGTTATACCCTAGCAGAACAAAGGAATAGTTTATCAGGAGCGGGGTGGCTAGCGGATGAGTCGTTCACTACTCCCTGTGCTTAGCTGGCACATGGCCTTAGAGTAGAACAGTGCAGTCGTGACCTATTTGGCAAGACCATCCAAATTCCCCTGCTGTACTCTTTTGTCATAAGGTTTCTTATTTTCCTTTGGTAATAGAAAAGCCAGCGGAGTAGTGAAGGGACTCAAAGTCCGTCTGGTGGAATAATGGGCTTCAGCACTTGGGAGCAAGTGTTTTCCTTAGACGATGATTTCTTCTTCCCCTAATTTGGGCTTATGTCTCCCTGTCTTTAATCATCTCTTACTAAGTGACCTGAATCTCAAGGAGGGCTTTCTCGGAATAGTCTGTTCGTCTCTCAAAAAGCCCAGAAATGAGTATATTGCCAAACTGCTGATATCACTGTCATTATTCCAAAAGGAAAGTGTATGATAATAAATAATGAAGAGAGTCTATTGTATTTTTTTTTTTATAATTACACAAAGGTAAAAAATTCTGGTTTTGGCTTCTCCCTCCCCTCGCATAAGTATGTATTATAGCAAGGAAAAGTAGCATTACCATGCACTACTATTGCTTCTGCATCACCTAAGTAGTGTAGGTCAGTGTTAAGTTCCTTGGTCTTTTTATTATCCCTACTCTGATTCCTCCATTCCCTCTGTTACGCAGGGTATAACGAGCAAGCTTATTGATGTTTTGGGAATGCCAGAATGAAAGGCAGCTAGGTTCTCTCAGAAACAATGTGGATGACCAGCTTTCCTTCATTGCCAGCCAGAAGTCGTCCTACCGAATTCAACTGTTGTATTTATAGGCCTGTTCTGGCAGACCCTATTGTACTTCTAGATCCTGTTGTAGCTGTGACTGCAGAAGAAACAGCTACTTCTATGCAAGTATGCAGTAGTGGGGGAAATAGTATTGAGCTCTAACACTGCTGTAAGGTCTGGACCACCACTTAGCTGGTTGTTTGCCAATTAATGGATTTGGATATACATATCTCTGTTCTGTATGTGTCTGTGAGCCGAGCTTTCACTAAAGAAAAGCCTGTCTTTCACCAACAGAAAGAGACTAGTGTTTCTATGTTATTTGTGGTTATAGCAATGTTACATCAGGGTAAGTGAAGTAAGAATCAACTTGCATATGTCCCTCTGGAGATAGATGCATCACAGAGGTCCTCAGGGAGTTCTGTTATATCATCCATCTCTTACCAGCCCTAGGGAACTGAGTACTTGCTATTCACAGGTTTCCATGTGTTAGTGGCTTGGCCTGCAGACAGTAACTTCAACAAGATGAATGAGATATTGGCCAGGTCTAACAATGCATTTAAAAGCATATGCTTGATGTTAAGTATTCTGATAGACACACTGTAGGCCTGAAATGGTGTTTAGTCTCTTCCTAGAAGTTGGTAGAACCATCATCTGCTTAGATTCCAGCATGTGTTCAAAGTGCTTTGCTTCCCTAGGTCTCATGGTGCCGCAAGATTGAGAACCAAAGTCCTAAAACAAGTCCTTAGACATTAACACCTTGGATTTAATAAAATGGATGATTCTTTCAATGGTAGATATTTTCACAGAGATAAAACAAGCTTTTTTAAAAGAGAAAATCAGAATGAAGGGGGAAAAAGATTTCTCAGCTGTTTAACCTCTTCATTTGCTAGTTAGAGGAACATGTCATTTTACTTGATGCAACCTTTTTTTCCCTCTTATTTATCATGGATTATTATTCTGCTCTAGCTCATAGATAACAGACCCTTTTCAATGCTGTAATCAATCTGATAGTGTCATAAATACATGGCTTAAGTTCCATAAATTGGCGCTAGCAGCAAGTAAGACATATTGATGAATGAACTTACATTTTATTTCAGTGTTTAATTGTATTATTGTAAAGAATTGTGGACAAAGTTGCTTTCTTTAGTATATTTCTGCTCATACATTTTCTTATAATATATTTCTGCTTGTATCAGTTTGTATATGGTTTTATACATAGTGTTAAGCTGAAATTATATAGATGTTAGAAGTATAAAGTCAGAAGTATAATTTATAATGTCTCAAGTACTGAATGACATACAAAAAAATTGCATTACAAATAAGGCAATTTCTGTTTTGGTAATAAAAAAAAGTCATTCTATCTCAGGCAGACTAGGGTAGGATGATAAACTAGGAGCCATAAACTGTCTCTGTAATGCTTAATTGCACGTTGTTAAGCATCGTAGTCCACAGATGAGTACTAATCCCTGAAATGTAGCCAAATTACAAAACCTGACAAGGACAAGTGGAGCTCTGGTAGGGGAAAAGACATGGGGTTATGTTTTCAACAGCAATACGTGCTAATTTGTTTCTCTTCCCATTGAAGACAGGAGAGATGTTCCCTTTCATGCAGCGTGGTAAAAAGTCATGATATTTTTAAATAGGTATTCCAGAAATCGGTTTGGTCTTCAGGGTGGCAGAGTTACATTGCTTACACAGGTCTTGTGTTACGTCTCAGTCTAGTGCTAGGTCTAGGTTTCTGTCTGCATAATCTTTACTGAAGTTGTCACACGTGCCTGTGACAAGGAGGACACTGGATGCGGCAGACCTTGGGTTTGACCCCGGTGGCATTTTCATGTTTGAATCCTATCTACTGTTTAATGTTTCCCTTTCAGATTAATTCTTGTCTAAATCTGACTAGCACTACCAGCTCCCCATGATTTTAACCTCTAGGTCTTTCTGTAGTTCAGTAACGGTTGTTAACCCCTGCAAACTGGGATCTGGAGAAGAGTTGTAAGATGGAATTTTAAGGACCTTCTGGAAACTTTGGCTCTGATCTTCTGCAAACGCATGCATGAGTCTTCTTAGGACGTTAACAGTAACATGGTTTCCGTGCAGTCATCCATGTGAGTTTGCAAAGTGAGAGGCTTAATTAACATGGCCATTAAGAAAATGGCAAGAAAGTCAGTACATACAAGAAAGAAACTGCAGAAGTGTTTCCGGTATTATTTACCCTTCCACAGTCAATATACATTCGTGCAGTTGTTCTTTATTGATGGTTTTGCCCTTTCCTTTAGATTGAATTCTCTTGAATTCATTTTAATAATCTTAGGAAATACTGTATGCAACTGTAAGTAATCTATATATTCATCCCTCTTTATCATCCATCTAGGCTTTACCAGTACTTAAGAACATGTATTTTCAACCTAATATTGTTCTTTCTTTAGGTTCCAGGACCAAGGAAGGAGTTGTTCATGGTGTCACAACAGGTAAGACAATTTTCTCTTAATTTCAACTGCTTCCCTGCGTTTGATTAACCAATCATTTAGCTGTTAAAAATTCTGTGTATTTTTTTGAGAGCACTCCAATCTATGAATGGTAGAAAAACACGGAAAAATTTAGAGGCAGAAAGCAACATTCTCTTTGTCAAAATTCATACACTGTTTTATAATCAAATATGTAAACTTAATATAGTTGTTTCTATGTGAGAAGGGTTTTTTGAGGGGTGTTCTGAATCAAAGTCAAGCTGTGTTAGTACGAGCCAGGAGACTGATGAAACCAGATTCCTAAACAGAAGGAAATCACTTGCTTTTGTAGAAATAGATAAATGAAGGGTCTTTCTGTTGTTTGTTTATTGCCAAAGGTGAAATATTCTGTGCTGGAAAGTTATAAACTAGTTGGCGTAAAAAAGTAAAGTCTTTCTTAATTTTATTTTTTGCTACGAAGAGCTTCGACCTATGGAAACGGAAAGCCTGGCTTGGGCGCCCACGTTTGCCTCCTTGGGATCCGAGGAGGCAGAGAAGTGGGATCTGGAGGTGGGAGCGAAGGGGAGGAATGCCTGGCGGAGGGCTGTGGAAGGCAAAGTGGGGAGGGACTTGGGCACGTGTCGGGAGGACTTTAATCTGCCTCTTTAGGAGCTCGTGGCCGGACAGGGCCGATGCTAGGGACAGGAATTACCGCAACAAATGAAGGAGGGAAAATAACGTAGAAGGAGCCCCCTTCGTACAGTAGGGGCTGTAAGAGCTAGGTAGAAAGGAAGAACCACAGGGCGTGTTTGCAGTTCAGGCAAAGGAGGTCAGCAGCGTCTCCACGCGTCGGTCTTTTCGCCTGTCCGCAGCGAAGCTGGGATGCAAAATGGAGTTTCGCCTCCGCAG
>NW_008825271.1:2518583-2520312 GCF_000699105.1 Pygoscelis adeliae
GCGCTGCTCTGCCGGGGGGCGGAGCCGCAGGAGGAGGTGGGCGGGACGGGACGGGTTGCTTCAGAGGGTCTGAGAAGGAGATGGGCCCTTGGAGCTGTGCGCTGCCATCTCTGGTGCACGCGAGCCAGCTCAGCGTGGCCGCTACGGAGGTAGGTCCAGGACCTGTTTTGTGCCAGGAGGGCGGCAGTGTTATGGGGGATAGGGAGGGGTGGAAGCAGGTTGCTGCACGGAGCCGTAAGAGGAACCCTCTCAGCTACCTTCACAGAATAGGTACGAGGCTCTGGGTACAGTAGACAAAGCACGTGATAAGATAGAAGAGGAGGAACCTATGTGAGCACCCTCGCCAAGGGCGCATCAACCAGCCTCTCGCAGCAAGACCTGCGTTAAGACCAGCGCCGAGAAGAAACAGTGGCGAGTTATGGTCACTGGTGACTCCCTCCTGAGCAGAACGGAGGCACCCATTTGCAGACCAGACCTTCTTTTCACAGAGGTTTGCTGCCTCTCTGGGGCCCCAGTCAGGGATGTCACCAGGTGACTGATGAGCTTAGTACAGCCCTCAGACTATTACCCACTCCTGATCTTTCACGTGGGTGCTAAAGATGTTGCAACTAGAAGTGCAAGGTTGATCAAAAGAGCTTTCAGGGCTCTGGGAGAAGACTGCTGAAAGGTTCACAAGCACAGGTAGTGTTTTCCTCAATCCTCCCAGTAATGGGGAGAGACTTTGAAAGAAACAGGCGTGCCCAAGACATCAATACTGGTTCCAGGACTGGTGCCTCTGCCAGAACTTTGGTTTTTATGATCATGGAAGAGTCTGAAACACAAGGTATGCTGGGGCCTGATGGGATCCACCTGTCCCAATGAGGAAAATGTGTCTTTGCTGGTAAGCTGGCAGGACTGATTGAGAGGGCTTTAAACTGGTACATCTGTGGCTGCAGAGAATTCTATGTGAGCTTAATACCTGAGCATCCCTTGTGCTCTCAGTGGTTCTTCATCCCAGCCTGAGGTCTGTTTCCAACAACACACAGGTAAGGCAGTTTCAGATAAGGCATGCTGGCTGCACCCCCAGTCGTGCTGCCGCTGCAGTGTGGACATGCCCCATCACTCCCTCCATTCCGAAAAGATTCTTGTGACTCATCAGTGTGTCCTACTGGAGCTGGTTGGGTGGGAAGATAGAAGGGAAATGGCTTACAGGAAAGAAACAAATTTCAGAGTTTCGATAAACTGATTTGAATTTGTCACAGTTGTGAGGGTTTTGAAATGTTTTTTAGAACTGCCTAATCTCTCAGTAGCAACAGCACTTTCAAACTTTGAAGTTAATGCTGGGCATGTATATTCACATTAGCATTTCTACACTGAAAAAGAGTAAATTTGCATTTTAAATTGATTTGCAGGGATCATTTTAGCTATGAACTGAAACGAGTAACCAATAATTTGTAGTAAGTGGCAAAATGAATGGAAGTCTTTGATCTGTACAGAGTGCAGGAAAACCCCAGCTGACCATAGTGCATTGAATAGAATGCGTAGTTTTCTGTTATAGAATATGGGACTTCTGGACATGTGAAGAAAATGCGTGGTCAAGAAATTTAAGGTGTCTTTCCCCTGAGAAATTAGAAATCAAATAAGTAAGGGAGTAGAAAAGGATTTCTTCTTTTTTTTGTTCTGTGTATAGCCAGTGTATCATTCACCTGTGCTCACATAAGCCAATGCGAAGGATGAACAGCTGTAGGGA
>NW_008825271.1:2520327-2540252 GCF_000699105.1 Pygoscelis adeliae
TAATATCACAACACAAATAAATGATTGAGAAGTCAGTCAAGAGTATTTTTAGTAACAAAACTGAGCATCTATGATAGTCCTTCAGAGTTGAGCCTCAGGCTAAACATGCATGTTCTTGTTAGGAGGCTTGAAATCTCAGCTTGTTAGACCTCAATTAAGAGAAATATTCAGAGGGATCATTACCATAACCAGTAGAGGATTGCAGTAGAATGAAGCACATATATCTAATATCACAGATGTGGGAACAGCAACTGACAGCACTAGCAAGCAAGTTAATGGAGGTGATGTTCACCAAGCTGGGCTGTGGTAGAATAAGTCAAGGGTATTTGCACATGTATGAAACTTCCTGAAGCACTGGGACTCTCTAGTAGGCTAGCTTAGTGAGGAATTTCTTTCCCTCCTCCTGAGAGAAACACCTGGTCCCGAATGCTGTGAGTATCCATCTTTATCTGATTGCAGTATGTGTAGTGAGACAGGAAATTTTAAGTAGATGAATAGAATTTTTGACAGGTTTGAAAAGATGTTAAATTCAGAAAAGTTACTGCAAATTTTAGGCAAAACAGTGGTCACTCCTCACCAACTTTAGGAAACGGATGACACAAAGTGAAACACCCAAAGCTTGGGAATAATGGGTTCCGTGCCACAGTTTGCTTCCTTCTGGCCTATTAAACTGTTTGAAAGGAGTTCGGCTGTTGAATGAAAATGGAAAATGAATAGAGGACATGCAGGTTGAAATGTGGCAGTGAGAAGAGGAGACCTAATGCAAAATACAGGGAGCATGGTTTCTAAAATGAAACAGTATGGGCTTGGTAGTGTAAGAACAGAGGAATTGCTTGGGTACATATTTTAAAAATAAAATTTAAAAAACTGCAAGTCTATGAAGAGTTGCTCTGGCAAGCAGAGAAGGTAGGTAAAAACAGATTTGGGTTCACTGTAGCGATGCTATGAGATGTAATATGAAGACACTGAGAAATGCTAGTGAAGTTGTCTTAGAAATCAAATCCATTTAAATCAATGCTATTAAAATTGATGTGACAAAACAGCCTTTTAGGGCACCTGTAAAGACCTACTTGTCTCTCTTCATAAGACTAGGAGTTCGCCAGCTCTGGTGATCTTATGATGCACCAGGGTGTTAATATCATGTGAAACCTGAGGTGAAATAACACGTTTTGTTACGTGAATAAAAATGATTCAAGAGGTTGGAGACAGTCAAATGCAAACTAGAATCACAGATCAAAATGAGTGTGTGTTCACAGTTGTGCAGTCAGTCCTTTCTTACTGTCTGACTTCCAAGGTCTTGCTAGTTTTGCTATTTTTTAATAGTTTGTGGTTTAAAACCCTTTGCTGGTGAAGGGACTGGGAGCTGACACACCTCAAAGTGCTGAACAACTAAATACGCTTTTCGGTCAGTTGCTTTCCAAATGCAGAAATACTGGACTGAGATGTTTCTTGCTTTAAACAAAGTATGACCTGATGGTACCAGGTTTACTGGCATCGAGACACTCTAAAATGAGGATACCAGGCTGTGATTCACAGGAATACGGCGAGCATGTTATTCATCAGGTCACCCATTCTCAGAACTTCGGAAGATGAAGCAGCTTTGCTTATTGGTTTTATGGGGTGTTAGCTTGCGTATCTGACTCGCCTGCCTAATTAACATGTCTACTGGCCTTTGACCCTAAATGCATAATTCATCCGTCTTGCTTATCTCCCAGGGATAAGTATCGAGAAATGTACAGTATCAAAGATTAAATATTTACGGTCCATATCCTGATAATCAAAGTAAAGCACTGGTTTGTACGAAAGATCAGGGCCAAAAAGCCCTTGATACTTCAACGACCTGACTGTTTCCTGAAGCTGAGTTAAGATACAATATTGACAGTTATGAACCATAGTCAAGTGTTTTGCTTAATTCTTTTATCTGATCACTCTTGTATTTTTTAACATTCTTAGTCACTGGTATTTGTTGTGTTTGTTTTAACTCCATCGGGTACCTTACAGTAAATTGTATGAATTAAAGAACCCCCAATGTATTTATGGCTTCTTTGTAAACGAATTCTTCAAGTACCTAAGGCAACCTTGTTGTCTGAAATATATATTCAAAAGTATTTTTAGTGCAGTAAGAGTAATTTCATTAATTCAGAGAAACCCTGTGGTTTTCATCCACTTTTATTGTTCAAAATTAAAAGCAACTAGTTCTCATTTTGAATTGCTCCAAAGGTTTCTCATTGATATCGTATGTTACAGTTGTCTGTAATAAGTAGGGGAAAAAAGCTTCAATGCTAATAATTTTTGCACAGTGCTATAGTCAGCATTAGAACTTCAGTTTCAAAGTTAGCCTTGGCATGGGCATTGTACGCAATCCCAGGATCGTTTACTGGAATGGACAGTCTCGGCATAGATGGACAGAAGTAATCAGGCCATAGCATGGCAGAGCTTTGCAGAAGCTGGTTTACTCTGTTTCTCAGCACTGTGATGCAAAGCAGACATCAGCTTTACAAAGACTTAATGGCTTAAGATCATTAAACAACCTGGTATTCAGATTAATTTAATTAGTTGGTATCAATCCCCTGCATTCTGAACTGATTTCTTTGTGCGCACTTAAAGCTTTTCCCCTGTTACTACTTAGTGTAAGCAATAAAATATGAGACTGGAAACCTATTTTGTTTTTATTTCTCCTGTCACTAGGGTTCCAGAGCTGAAGGGTCACCAAGCTGGAGCTTATTTATTATATTTGGTAATAGGGACTGGTAATAGGTACCAGTGTGAATAGGTAATATTACCACTCTGGTAATAGGGACTTTGATGGTGTCTATGTATTCCATAGAGACAGGAAGGAAGACTCTCTCCTACTAGTATGAGTGCTTTTGCAAATCTGTGCTATGTGTGTAGTTTACCGGATTTATTGTCATGGCTCTGATTTCTGAAGCAGTGTATGAGAGATCTTTCATGCTACCTTCTGTGTCAGCTTTCTTAGGCTATGTCTGAAATAGAAGCAATCTTAAATATACTGCTTTTGTTACTGCTTTTATCAGGTATCTTGTTGTTGTGCCAGTAACAGTGCTAGCAGCCTGATTCTTTGCTTTTTTGTTTTGTTTGCATGTACCATGCCTTTCCTAGGGTAATGTGTTTCTGGGAGGAGAAAATAGGCTTCAGACAGAGCTTTCCCGAAATGCTTCAATAGTGGGAACAGCAGCCACTGGATAGTTGCTCTTGGTAGGTGGTCGTACTTGCCATGACAACATAATCTGAGAAATGGGATTTTAATAGTGGCATCAGGAGTTAGGTGTTTTATATTGCAGCATCCACAGTGCACCCAATTTCACTCTATTTCTTCACAATTTTGCTTTTGAGGTGCATTTTTTTAAGATCTTGAGATAATGAAACTAGTTATGACTATTGACAGTGAACACAGTGCAGCCATGCTTTATCATTTTATCAGAAGGGAGGAGTCTGCTTAAGAGTGGCTGAGCATGTGATCCTTTGTCAGCATCAAGCCTGCTGAATTTGTCTGTTTTAAATGTTCTGCCATTCAACTTATTTTGGAAGAAGGAGTTTTCAAAACAGTGTATGTCACTTCCTTTAAAAAAACAAACCCCGAAGAAAAAATATATACATAAAAAAGGACCTTGATGTATATATCTTCTGTTGGGTTTGTTTTCTTTTTCCTTCTCTCCCAGAAAAGAAATGACAGACAAAAAATAAAAAGCAATACTGAAACTTACCCAAAACACATCTCTTTTTTTTTTTTTTTTTGTTGGAGAATATTACTTACCTTAAAGCATATTTTTGCAAGACGCTACTTCTTTACATAGCTCTGTTTGAGATTTCTTCTTGCTATTCTAAATAATATGAAAGTGTTCACAAGTTTCCATCTCATAGTGTTACTCAGTTTGTTTCTGAACGACTCTGTGCACAATCAGATCTTAATATTCTTTGGAAGATATAACGTGTTACTAGGACACAACCTTGAGCTATGCGTTTGCAAGAACTAGTGAAAAACTTTCTATATAGACTTCATGTGTAGGATCCAGAGCTTTTGTAGTCTGTAGGTGGTAATAATGAAATAGGGCATCTTAATAGATATCTTCCTGCACTATGTCAAACCTTCCCTGAGGGCAACATTTGCTTTTCAGCAAAACCCATTTTTTACTTTTTTTCTGGAAAAAACATGGCCATAGAGTACTGGATGGATACAATGAAATTTCTTGTGGATTTATATCTTATTAGCATGTATAGGTTGAAAGATCTTTGGAACAGGCTGTTTTTCTGTTTCTAGTTTCAGACAATATATAGTCCATTGTTGTCCTGCTCTATAATGAAAGCTTCTGGTTTTGGTCATAATAGAGATAATGCTCAATGGGTTACTAATTTTTCACTTTAAGTTAGTTAGAATGAGTGCTAAATGATCTGCCTCCATTTTCAGTCAGCAGATATTTATTATTTGGGTCTTTAAATAACAACAATTAGGAAGAAGCTAGAAAGGTAAACAATGTGCCTGATATGTGATTTTTATTACTGTCAATCATAGCAATCTCTGCTCTGTGCCCTGTGATATGGACAACTGATATTCTTTATGTAAGGCATTAAAGAAATCTAATTTATCCATAGAAAGTCTTCTCTTCATGTGCGCTTCCCAAAAAAGTCTCTGAAAGGGTGGCCTATCTGCCAAGTAGAATCCATCCCGTGCTCATAAAGGGTGCAAATAGAGCTATGAATAAATTTTGTGGATCAGATGGGATTTGGGCTGAAGGAAACTATAGGATTAGTTAGAACTACAAAGCTGTCCAGTGGATGTTTTTGAAGAACTGTCCCTTGTTTAGATGAGTAAATGCGGGGGTTTTTTTTCTGAAAATCTGGCCATGTAACTTTAAGGCATGAAGTCATCCCATCTCTTTTCTTAGAGCAGTTTCACTATAGTGCAGGCTGCTGTCAGAAAGAGCCCTTGGGGATGAAGGAGCGGAAAGAACCCAGTAATATTCTGAAAGGTAGAATGGCAACCATTGATGTATATGTAGGCTAAATGAGTTGTTGTTTCCCTGGGGCTTGGAAGTTAGCTATTAATTCAGTTTGCCTAGGCATCTTTGGCATTCAGTCTTTTTGTAGATTAGTATGTTATGGATGGACACATCAGCAGTGGGGCGAAAATCTTAGAGAACCAGATAAAAGGTTGTGTTAGAAATTCTCTGAGCAACAGTAGCTCTGCTTATTAATCAAGTATATTTTAAAAAATAAAAGACTAATTAATGGATTTTGAGTCTAATGTAAACAATATTCTCTTCCTTGCCCTGTAACATGCAGTAAGTGTTTGGTGGACTAATTGGAATGCATTTACAAACTGGGATATATTGAATGCAATTATTACACATTACACAGTGAGTTGGGCATAATAAGGGCCCTTAAGTAATGACTTTTCATTGCTAAAGTACAACTAGACGTGAATGAAAATGTCCAATGTCTCCCATGTGAAAGAAATTGAGCCGCAAATAAGACCTATTTTTACCTCTGTTGCTCCAGTGTTACCAGATGGATAGTCTTACTTCTTAAGATCCGCTTGGGGTGCACGAAGTGTAATGGCCTTATGGCTCTTCATGATGTTGGGCTGTCAGTGATAGATACGATTCTCTGAAAAACTTACAGCCCCCAGAGCCGTAATGTGTTTTTCCATCTTCTGCTTCTCAGTGGCTGAGAAGACCAAAGAGCAAGTGTCTAATGTTGGGGGAGCTGTGGTGACAGGAGTGACGGCGGTGGCCCAGAAGACAGTGGAAGGAGCAGGGAACATTGCTGCAGCCACTGGCTTGGTGAAGAAGGATCAGTTGGCCAAACAGGTTGGTTTGTTTACAGTCTTTTCCAGATGAGGAAGTGAACGATGAGCGGCCTCTCTGAACTGAAGGGCAAATGGAGTGTTTTCTTTTGTGTCTGTCAGTGGTATGAGTGCAGGATGATTTGTGTTACGCTAAACAAACGAACAGCAAAGGAAGTATCTGCTGTTTATAGCTTGTATTTTGAGTGACCTGCAGGATTTGGGAACTTGAGTACGATTGGACATCTAGCTTTGCTATTCAGAAAAGTCTTAACAAATTTGGATCACTGTTTAAAGTGTGATCTAGTGGTGATTCTGAACTCAGCTGCCTCCAGTGGGGGCCAGCGGCTGTAGGATCGCTGTACAGTTGAAAGGGAAGATAACTATTTTTCCAAATAACTCAGGATTGAAAAGCAACCCGCTAGAGCTGAAAGGTCAAACAGCAAACCTCAGGTTTAACAGCAAAATTTGTATCCCCTGCAGATGAACAGCAGAAGGGATCGTGTACCAATCCACTGACTGGTTAGATACATTGCATCTAAAGTCAAGATTTAGCTGGAGAGTCACTATCTTCCATGAATATAGTGACATGAACTCAAAAATGCCTCCAACTATTCTGAACTCTTCAGATTAAATTTGCTCTAGCTCATCCTAAAAAACACCCTGTAGATATTTTTATTCCAGCACTGAGGTGAACATTAAGTATTTGCACAATACCATGAGTTACTACACTTCTGTTGCTGGTACACTGCAGTCATATTCTTCCACTTACACTAGGTGAAAAGTGACCCCAGATAGCTGGTGGGAATGATGCTTTCCAAAATGTGTATAGTGTTGTTTGGACACAAAAATAACCCAGAAGAGACAAATACCTCCTTTTGCACTGTTTTCTGTATGAACATTTAGGTGCTAGAAAAAAATAGAATTATGAATAATATTAGTATTTGCACAAAAATATGCATGTCATATGGATTTAGCATGAAGAAGTTCTATGGTGTATCTTATTTCCAGTTAGTGTCCACAGGAGCTGTTAAAATTGAATCCTTAAACTCTTTTTTTAATCCTTATCTGTTACTGAAGTGTATTCCTGTCTGTCTGGCAAATCTGCTTGGTGCTTCAGTTTGTGGGGGGGAAAAAGGGGTATTACATTGTGGTAGGCATTCACTCCACCATGGTGGATTGGTCTTGAAAACATCTCACAAGTGGTTTTGTTCTCTTTCAAAGCAGTTTTCCGGGGAGGGGGGGGTGCTGCTAGTCCTTTTTTTTTGTTCAGCTATAAGTAAAACGTGGCCATGGCCCATTGTAAAAGCTATGTTGAAGATTTACAAAATCGAGTATCTAATAAACTGCCAGGGGATACATGAGTATGGCCTGGCCACAGTAGTCTATGCCCCTAGTTTCTGCTAAAGCTCTTTTGTAGTTTTACGCTGAGAATATTCTCTTCTGTTCATAGCTCTTCAAACTCAGCGTCATAAGGATCATCATTGCTGTAATACGCAATTACCTACTTTAGTATTGGCCATACCTAATATTTTTTTATCTTAATGTTAATATATACACATTGATCCTCATAAAGTATGACGCAAATCTCTGCTGACTTTCATTTAATTCTGTTTTGTATATTGTTAGTCTTAAATATGAGTCATGATGGCTGTAACAGAATAAAATCACATCTGTGAAGTTAAAGAATATCCATAATGCATATGCATATTATTCCACAGCCCTATAAATAGCATCATTATTCTGAACTGGTGCTTTGTTCTTTAGATATGCAAAACCATTCATTTGATTCTTGATACTGGCATTTTTAGACTGGGATTCTCTGTTATCTACGCAGTATGGCCACCTAGCTGATTAGTATCTACGGCTCCTAGCGGACTGCTCTGCATCTCTGTCTCTTACTGGTTTTGCAAGGGATGAATAACCATTTCAAAAGTGTTAAAATCAAAATTGAATTGTGTAAAGACATTCTAAAACCTAATGTTTTTGCATTCTGTGCAGTTCAGAGGCACATGAGAGAGATTTTTTGCTTGGATTTTCTGGGTAAACTGACAGTTGGGTGGGGACCAGGCGTGGGCATTCAGAATACCGGTGAGACACGGGTCCCTTGCAGGAAACAGGGTGAGTCTTTCTGAAATAAGAGAAGGTGCCAATCAGGCACACAATCAAAATATCAGTGTAACTTTGTGTATTTTATCTCTGTAAGGTTATGTCTTTTAAGGCTGCGATATCGCTAGTCTCCTCTAAACTGGGAATAAGAGACCACGACTAGCAAATTCATTCCTTGAGCTTCAGCATGGCTAGCCAGTGCCTTTGGCAGATTATTCTTCCTATGGACATCTATTTGGAGTTGTCCTAAAGCAAATGGCTGGGTATCCCATGTGCAAGATGAACACTTACCTTGCTTACACAGTGTAAGCAAGTCATGGGATTTGACAGGGAATTGCAAATGAAGCATATCCATTGAAAGTGGATAGAAGCATGATTACAGGCTATTTTTCCACAGAAGGCTGAAAGGCATTAGCCAATAATCTGTTATTTTAGTTGGCTTCTAAACTTGTGACAAATTATTTCTTCCAGTTCGCATGGACCCACATAATCGAGTCCAAATCCTCTAACTGAACGTAGCAAGCAGTGACCTCCTGAGGCCCTTCCAACCCGAATTATTCTGTGAACTGCTATGAACTCAACCTCCATGCAACTGGAGGAGTTTGCTTATTTGCCATCAATTACAGGATCAGGGACTGAAATAAATATAGAATCATAGAATATCCCATGTTGGAAGGGACCCATAAGGATCATCGAGTCCAACTCCTTGCTGGGATCAGCTGTTTCCAAACATGTGTCTGGAAGCCCATCTAAACTAATGGTCGTTGCTGGGATCTGCTACTAGGGATCTTCTCGCCTGTGTGAGAGCCTGCAATCTTGCACGGTGACTGGTATTTTTCTTGTGCCGTGATGGAAGTCTGGTCTTGACTGTCAACTAATTGAAAACAGTCGTAGTGTTTCTTCACCTGTGGGTACAACAATATTTATGCAAAGGAAATACTAAGGAGATTATGGGTAAAATGCTTTCTCGAGAAGTTTGTCCGAGGTTGCCTAGTGCAGCCTTTAATACTGGCATGCTTTGGACCATGAAGCACAGGTTTAACCATCCAACTGAGGCCGGGCTGGAGGGCTGCTGTCACACCACTCCGTCACCTGCCTGCCCCACAGCCAGTGTGAGCAGGCAGTGCGGAGTGACAGCTGAGACTAGTGAGTGACAGGGCTGACTTGATAGTGCCTATCTGAAGACTGCCTGGGGGATTTATGCCTTGGCAGAAACTCACTGCTTAACACAGCAAGGGTAGTGGCAGTTAGTAGGCTTGAATTAATTATAAAAGGGTTAACATACTGCAAGTAGCATTTTAATAAGTGACAAAACAATTCTTAAGATTATTTAGATTCCAAAAGTTTTCATGCGTTGCCAGCATGCATCTACTCACAAATTTTCTGATGGACACTAGCATTTAGCATACAGCCTATTAAAAATGGATTAAGTCTTTATAAACTAGTTGTAAATTTGAGCCTAATTTTAAAACCTGCCCGTAATAATACTGTTATTTATAATCATTGGGACTCTTCCTGGAAGCAGAAAAGAAGTTGCTTCTCTCTTTCATGCTTTCTTCCCTCTGTTAAGAGAAGATAAGCTGAAGTACTGGGTTATACAGATAAAACATTTATTTTAATTTTACTCTGTGTCTGTGCATGTTTTATTTCTGTGTACAGTGTGAGTGTGCTTCTAAATTAATTGAGCTAAAAAAAAGGAAGATTAATGATAATTGCATTTACTGTAGAAATGAACGTGTTTTTTACTAAGTTAAGAAAGCTGTGGAAACCTTTGAATATTATATTTTCAGCTCAGCATGAACGTATAAATCCAGATAGTGTGGAAGGGTACTAGCTAGTGAATATCTAGTGTATAATATGCCTGAGAACAAAATATGGATTATGAAGTTTATTATTTTCAGATAGGTAATTAACTAATTGAAGTTCTTAACCTCACTAAATTCATGTCATTTGGTTCTATAGCATCTCAAGAATAAATCAGTTGGTAAGTTCTATGATTTCTATGGTGAATAATTTTGTTTATACTGTTTTAGCACCAAAATCCCTAGTCAAGCTGAAACCTCAAGGTACTTTGAGTACCATGCAAAAATATAGATTTTTGTGTGCTGTAGATCTTACTAAAGCAAATAGAATAGCAGGCCTTGTCCTTACCATGTTTGGAATCCATATGATCTATATGGATCGCGTTTGGTATCTATATGTGCTAAAGCCTTTTTCCTTCTAGAGTGTCTCAATTTAACATGTTTACAGTAAATAGCACTGTAAACACAAGCATAAAATTACAGTAGCAAATAACATGTAGATAGGTAATACACTTACAGAGCAGGTAATATAGCTCATTGGTTCAATTACCAAGCTTTCAGAGAAAAAGATGACTGTAAGTGGGAAGACAGTCAATTTGGGCATTAGGCATTTTTTTTCCATAGAAAATATTATTTAACTAAAAGCCCTTGCTAATTGCATTTAATATGAAAATTAATACAGAAGAATGAAGGCGATGGCAACTTTGCTATACCTTCTTCCCTTCCTTCCCAGCCTGTATTTCCTGGGACTCCTTAGAATTGAAACACAGTCTTAGCATAAACATTCAGCGCAGTGGACCCCACAGGTATAGGGTATTTCTTGTCTTACTACTTTTCTTGGCCAGAATAGTTAGTCTTAAGAACACCTGATTTTTACCATGGACCATTATACATTGCTTAGAGCCAGGGTGAATCCACTTTGGGGAATCATCATAATCAAATATACCAATATGTAGGAGCCTTTTTCATCCTTTTTACAGGGAAGCTCCATGAGACATTGTGCACTGCTGAGAATAAAGACATGATGAAACACCTTTTTAATTTTGATGAGATGAGAGCAACTCAGTTTTGATTAAGACACCCAGCATCAGAGTGTACTCCAGCCAGCTATTATTTGTTCATTTGGGCAGTCTTATTGGGAGAACGGATGTAAACCCTGTAAGTGTCTCTGAAAATTTGTCTCTCTTTCAGTGGCAGAATGGAGGCTTCTCTTCTGCTTTATTAAACGCCCACTTTTGAAATGCAAGCAATACCTCATCTTCCAAAGATTTCTGTTTTGTCTTTCTGTGAACTGATTCCTGAGTGTTCCCAAAGAAGTTTTAATTACCACCTGTAATTTAAAAAAAAAAAAAGCTGAATATGAAATCTTTAGTTTCTGCACTTTCCATTTTGAATTTTAAAAATGCAGAGATTGGTTTAGAAATCCTTCTGTAGAAATCTTACGCGGAAATAACCAGAAACTTAGGATTGACATTTGACTTTTACTGAAGTGATCTTGGGTAGCAGTCCCAAAGTTTAAATGTCCAACATTAAAGTTCCCATCACTGCTTTAGTAGTCCCCTTGCTACCTGCATATAATATAAATGCCTTGCTTAGTACTTGAAAAAGCTCAGAGAGGCATTTTCTCATTTTGTCTTTTTTATCTTTTTGAGATATATTTTGCATATTTTATTTCTTACTGTGCCATAATACTGACATGCCACATGGAAAATTCTTGAAAGTTTTAAAACTGACTGTTTTAGTGTGCTTTTTTGTAAATAAGGTTCCAGAAATAGGTCTAATCATGCCAAAAATTTGGGTTTAGGTGGAACCATGCATTTTGATAGAATATGAATATCTCCTAGTTTTCTGACCATTTTTATGCTCAGCACACTGTACAGGATGCTTGGCTTATTGAAGGATCACTGTTCCCTGTCTCCTTTCCAGTCTGTAGGTGAGTCAATTAATCTTGAAAAGCTTAGCTCAAAAACACAAAGGAAAAGCTACTGAGCAGAGATACCCAATTTCCTTCTTCAGAAAGGGAATTAGGGAGTTTTTCCACCTTTCCATTACATTTTATGCTATTAGCCAGCTGATGTCCCAAAAGGCTAATAGACCCCAATGAAAAGCAGGACAGTAAGTGCAAGTTACATGAGACTTAAACTGTTGTTCTTTTGTTGGAATAGCAGGTTTATTCATCTCCCCTAAGATTTTGGTGTGGTAAATGCAGAAATAGCCTCCACCCAATTAACTTCTGGAATGGATGCTTTTTTGTAGATGCCGTAGAGCAAGCAGGCCGCAGGGGTGCAGCAACATCTAATTGCCCTCCTCAACTACTTCTTGCCATTTATGGCTTTAATATAAGGTCACAGTAGAGAATGGATAAGTTTATGATTAAATATATGTAATCTAGATCCCTAGCAAACCTGCCAAGCAGCCAGAGTTCTAACCCTCTACGCTTGAGCCAAGCAGTGCCAGTTCTGCCTTGCGGTTCAATGCAGAGGGTGGGATTTTTGGTTATTGAGGGTGAGCCCGACCACGGTTCTGATGTGACACTCTTGCTTGGTCTGTAGGAGCAATTACAGCAGTGGTTTGGAAAGCTTGCATACTGTGGTTTCTGGTAGGATAACTAGCAGACAGTAAATCTTCCTCAAGGAAGACAGTGTTTTAGATGATGTATAGGAGAAGGCCTGCTCAGGTAGTCACAACTGAACATCAATCAGACAATACTTGCTTTCACATTCCTATTTAAATCATAACACATGAAGAGCACATAGTTTGAGATAGGTTTTATTTTTTCCCTTACCGTTTTATTTCTTGATCTATGCATAATGTATGAGTGACTGCTGCAAAACAGAAAGGATACTTAGCAGCAATTAGCAATGTTTCCTTTTTTAATGTATGTAGATAGATTGAGAGTGGAAGAATGAGGAGAGAGATTCCCTATTAGGGGATCCACGTTGCTCAGGAGCTGAATCACAGAAGACCCCTCTTAAGAGAAAGCATTTGTTAGCCGTTTCTTTGAATTCATGAAGGAAGTGGGACTGTCAGTGAACTGACATCTTTCTTTGATTGTAGCGTAGCTGGAGTGATTTATTTTGGTAGGGCCTTTCTTACTGGTCTCAGAATTAATGGTGGTGTATTGTATTAAAACATCTGTAATGAATCAATTCTGTAAAGCTATTCCATATTCTTGAAACAGGAAACTCTGATTTATAAATCATAAGGCGCCCATAGGTAGGCGATATTAAGGTTTTGAATCTGCTTTATGTACACAGTCAAATCTCCCCCTCATGACAGTGCACATGTGTTTTGGATGGGAAAGCTCAGGAATCATCTAGGTTGTACAGAGGTATGAATGTCAGTAGACTTGTGAAATTGCATTACGATCCTGTATGAATGCTCTGTATTGGAATGCAAGTGGCTTTGATTCAATGATTTGTAATTTGTTTTCAAAATAAATTCAACAATTACAGTTGAGGCCACTTAATGCAGTTTCATTAATACAGTTCTGTTTTCCTTTGGTGTTTCCACATGGGCAAGCCCCATGTATGTAGCTTAGTATATGTTGATACTGCATAATGGCACCATAAAGAACAGTACAGAGTGCTTGAAGCAGGCTCCAATGTTTACAAGCAACTTTATTTGGTGAAATAGGCTAATGAGGCCCACAGAAAACAGGTTGATAAATAGGAAGGCCACAGAAGTCACAAAGCCAGCAAGGAAATCCCATGTTTTTCTTCTACCTTTCATTTGCTTTATGGTAAGATCTTACCTGTCACTTCCTTCTCGGCAGGTATGTGCACATTCTGGACATGAGTAGCTTAATTTTATTTCACTCTGAACACCACTATTTGAAATATTTAAAATTAGGCTGGGCAAGATAGAGATGAATATGCACAGAGAATAACAATACTCGAGGGAAAAAAAAGATGGTGAAAGATGGATGACTCCAGGTAGGAGTGCTAGAGTTTCTGTGTTTGTTGAAGAGAGTGCTGAAGTGCTGGGAGGATTTTGAATTGCAACCTGTGCTTGGCCGCCCTGGTTAGCAGAGAAAATGCCTTTCCTGCTGTGGGGCATGTTGTCAGTATTTTTTCTCAGGGGGCAAAATAGCAGTACTTAAAGGAAGACCATGTTCTCTGTGTCAAAGCATTTCCATGCATTGACATCTGTGACTCAAACAGAGCTTGAGCTGAGTCACAAGGGAAGAAAACTTATGTAGTATTATCTAAATATCCTGGAGGTTATTGCTCTTCATTAATTCAGGAACAAATGCAAGTTTAATGTAAATGTCTGAGTTTTCCTGGTTTCCTAATGGCTTTCATGCTGTGAGATAACATTCTAGTGCAGACTGATGTTCTGGGTCTACCTGCTGCCTTCACTACTTCTGACCATAATGTATTCCTAATTACCTGTGGAGGAATTAAGTTGAGCTTTTGGGTGGCATCATATTGCTCTTTGTTTTCTAGCAATTGCTCAACCACACATTTAGCTTTGACCCTGGAGAAATAAAGTACCCTCATCCTTAAACTGAATGTGCCTATCTCCGGTGGTCTCCAAGAACAAGAATTGTTTGCTAGCTGATAGAAGGGTGAACACATTCTCCACTAGGAATTGTTCATATGACATGATAATGAGATAATATTTGTAATATCTATAAATAGCAGAACACAAGTTTTCATTTCTTTAACTCGCAAGGGAGAAGCAAAAGATGCTCCCCATCCTTTTACCTGGAGACTGACTTTTTATTATAAGGGTTTGCTTGTCTGCAGTCTGTGCTCTTTTTCCTCCCTCTTGCGTTCTTTACTCCGGTCTCCTTCCACCTCCTATATCCTCGATCTCCAGTTTCCTTTCTAATTAACCTAATATGCCCTTGTAGCACGTTCCAGGCTGCTGTGTTTGTCTCCCCTGTGTATGTACGGCCATTGCCTTATGCAAGTCTCCCAGGCTAATGTGGGACCAGTTCTGTTTCACTGTCTCCCAGTCTTTCCTATGCATCCATCTGTGGGACTTCATGCAGTACTGAGAAATGTTGGTTTGGTTTTTTTTTCCCCCTGCTGTAAATAGTTGCCAATCCCATGTTAAATATTCAGGAAGGTGCTGCTTGCTGAGAGGAATATGTTTAAGTTCGTTTGGGGATGATTCATATTCATGCCAACTATTCCTGTTCTTGCCCGCTGTTGCACGAAAGATTAAGCTGTTTCAGATGGGAAATAGTTTTACGTAACCCATGATAGTTGGGCAAACTTAATAGTGGCATTTTTGTGCAACTTAAGGTACAGGTTTTATAGGCTTACAAACGTTACTGGGTTACAGTAACGGTCTCCTTAGCATCTTCTGCCATGTTTCAGTGTTCCTTTCCTCTGCTGGCCAAGATGAAGTGTGCAAGCCTTGGAAGGTAAGGAACTTAAACGTGATTCATTCAGTGCCTATCTGGAAGTCATTATCTTCAGAGGATTTGTGATGATAGCTGGTGCTATTTGCTGATATTGTAAAAGCCAAACGTTGCAGCTGGCAAGTTTTTTTAGCTAGCAATGAAAGTTTATGGTGCTGAAGTGACATTTTGGCAAAGCACTGCAATGTGTGTTTATGTCTGCCAGTCTCTATTCAGCAAAGTACTGCAGTGGGATGCTTAATAGGTACAAGTGGCAAATTGAGGTCCTGGATTGATGTAGTGATGAGGGTTGTATAAACTTCAAAATTATTCAGGACTGAAGTGTGGAGGAAATACCTCTCTGTGGAGAAATAGATTAATATGTATTTTCAGAATATCAATCCAATGTCATCTCCTAAAAACCAAAAACAAATAAACCCCACCTGTAGGTTAAGAGGAAGGGGAAGAAGAAAGAAGGCAGAATGCTTTTATTAGGATTACCTAATTACTGGCAGTGCTGTTACTACTATTAGTAGAAAGGAAGCTTATATGAGGACTAGTGATAATCAGCAAATACCAGTGGCATATGATAGACATCATTTTGGTGGCTATTTTGACCACTGATAGAACTTCCTAAAGAATCTGTGGGTTAATAGATAAAAGCTTATATGTAGCCTGTTGATGTCTGGGACTTCTTCAAAGCTGCTAGCATATAACAAAAGAGATGACCCATCTTTTGTACAGTAAACTGTCATTAAACTTTCTGGCTCTCACCTGCTTTCAGATGTGTTAAATCTGTCCCTTAGGGAACGTTAAGTGGCCTGTATAAGGATTATTGGTAATAATTTTTCAGTTTTTAAGTACTTGTCTCAGTGTTTCAAAAGCTTGCGTGATATATCTGGAGGCTGGAATTTGTTATTGGAGAAAGCTACATTGAATGTCTCAGAAATATATCTGAAAATTTAGATTGCAAACCTTTTTTTGCCAGTGGCTTGTCTAATGCAAAATATTCCCTGTGAGGAAACTGGAGGTGTAAGCTGCTAAAGCTGTCCTCTAAAAAAACCATGCTTTTTGCAAGAGTGAAGCAGGCAGAGAACCCGATTCTGAAACATATTGGACATATTGATTGCCCTCCAAGCTTTTGGTTTTAGCTTTCAGAGCTGTTTGGTTGTGCTGTGTTAGCACATGCCCAGGAGGTTTGCTAGGCTTGGGTCAGAAAAGTCAAAATGAAGCTCAAAATGAGGAGACACAGCCAATAAAGAACTCCTTTTGCCCTGCTTAGTAGGCTAGCTACGAACAGAAAAAGGAGCAGTCTGTAACTGCGCTTCCTTCAGAAGCACATAGAACAGGATTTGTGCCTTTGAAGCTGCTTAATCCCTCTGTCCCACCTCCCACTCCATCCTGTGTGGAAGGGGCATCGCCTAGAGGAGCTGATGCCTTGCTGGTATTATGTCAGTCACGCATATTTCTTCTCTGGGGCTGTGGGACAAAGCAAAGGCTCTATGCTTTTTTTGGCCAACCTTTGCTATACCTTTTTATTGTAAAATGTAAACCTTTCTTCATGTGCTATTATATGTAAAGAAGATACGTGGGGGTTTTTTTTCTTACTAATTCCCTGTGATGGTTTTAGGGCCCGCAGGGTGTGCTCTGGAGTGGTGTGAAAAATTCAGTTAGGGTGTCAGGGTGAGTCACTCATGAGAAATGTGTTCTTATCCATAGAGACAGTATTTCTAACAAGGAGTGTCCATTCATGCTGAGGGAGGGAAGATGCCAGTGGTTGAAACAAACTGTCAGATCTAAAGAAAATTATTTTTACAGCTAGAAATGCAAAATGTGCTTTGCATTTTGCAAAGGGGAAGGAAATTACAAGGGCAGCAGAGCTAGGGTAGAGAACACTTTTAAGACTTGGAGCTTCTCAATTTTGTGTGAGCCTTTAGGAAGGAGGCTGGAAGCTGTAAAACCTGTTAGCAGTTCTAATATTGAGAACTGACTATGAGCTTCTAATTGCTTCTAATGTGAAATATTTATAATTAATTAAGCTAACAATTTATAATCAGTTAATACTTTAAAGGTGTTGAAATATGCGGTTTAATTCTAAGCATGTATGCAGTCACTGGCCAGTTCGGTAGAATTTATATCCCTAATGCAATTTATAGATGATAATGTGCGCATGAAACGCTTATGCTTTGCCTAATAAATATACTTATGGCAATTAGATAATAACCTTACACTGCGGCATCAAACACTTCGGTTCATTACTTAACACCCAGCATATCTTAGCCATGTAAGAATTGCACTCTAAGATGCTTGTTTAACCCCTGTCTGACTTAACTAATGCTTTGTGTAGTTGATCTGAACAAACGTTTCCTTTCAGATTCCTAGTAGCATCAGTTTTAATGGTTGGGTCGCTTTTAATTTTGTGCATGCAATATTTCATCTTACAAATCCCTCAAGATATAACTGACAGAGTTCAGATAGACATACCATATGTAAATTATTTTGTAAAGAAAGATCAGAGATCAAACAGAGCTGAAGGCTGAATTAATTTCCCTCTCTGGAGAAAATTATTCTAACAGGTCAAGAGAAAAGTCACTGGAAAGGTGATGTAAATATGAATGTGTTTCGCACAGATCCTCAGATGGAAGAAAGAGTTCCCCTCTCCTCCTCATCGCTACTGTGGTCTTAGAAGTTTGTCTGAAGTGCATTTGCTGTGTTTGTTGCTGGACCAATGCATTTAGCAGCTAAACGTGCTTCCTTGTCCACAGCATGGAGACAGGCTATGTACTGCCCCGTTACAAGCATATATTTGCATAACAGAACTTTAAAGCGTGAGGGCAGGAAGGATTAGTGATGGCTGTTGTAATAAAGTGTAGCACAGGGTTGTCAGACGAACAGGTAGAAGATGGAAACTTCTACTAGGAGCTTTGTTCATGTCAGTTGTTTCCTTTTGTTAGCTTAGAATTTATAAAACAGCCTCTTGAAATGAGGATGGCTTTTTTTTTCCCCAAACATCATTATTTCCAATAAATTTTTTGTGTGTCCTTTTTAAAAAAATAAGTAATAGCTAATCTAGTAGCTTTGAAGGAGGGCATGTGTTCACGTACAGCTGACCTGCTGTCTAAACCAGAGTAGTGAACTTGCTTTTCACGGTCATCAGCATAATGTTTCCTTCATAGTCTATTTTTGGAAGGGGTGGTGCACTTATCATTCACAGGAAAGGTAACGGATTTAGCAGTGCTTCTTTCCACCTCCTACACACCATCTATGCATCTATGAGATGGGATTTTTAAGTCTTAGTTCTCTCTGCAGATTTTTTCCTGAGCTTCATTTCAGATGTATGCTTTATAATGCGGCTGGTTGGGCTGCTGTAAATGCCTGCTGTTGTCCAAACTGAGAAATAGGGGAGGCTGGGAGAAGTAATGAAACCGGTTTAAAAAGCAAAGCTCACACCTTGCGTTGCAATCTATTTGGAGTGGTATAAATGCCTTGATGACAGTTAAGATGAGGGTAGTGGGTTTGTTCGTTCATCTTTTCCTGGCTGCTTTGTTCCTTAGCTCAGTTCTATGCCTCTAGATTTTGTGTAGTACATAATGAGAAGGGAAGCAACTAAACAGAAGCCTTTGCTGGCCTCCTGAAGGAGAATCATGCTTGGCAATTCATCTTGGTATGCAGACTACAAGAAGAGAACATTGAGAACTATCGGTCGTACTTGAAATAAAATGGATGAGCGTAGCTGGTCAAGGGGTCATCTCCAAGTTAGCATGTTCTCCAGACTGTTAAGGACATTCAGTTACTTCAAGTTTTGTCTGTGCATCTTGACCTGAGAAAAAGGTAACTGTTTTGACCAGGACAGATGGTGCTAAACCCAACCTGGCAGCGTCCATTGACAAAATGCTGTTGAAGGCTGCTAGGCTGCTGACACACCTTGTTTCTGCTGGTAAATCTTGTTAGCCTGGTAGTGTATTCTTTGTGCTAATTGTCACAACGCCAAATATGTAACTGTGTTATTTCGGATGGATTACAGGGTTGGTTGGCAGGTAAAGTTTTCTCTTTAACTCTGTCACTGCTTGTCCCTGCAGCTCTGAAATTTGTGCTGCCACTATATTAAACAACTTGATCAGTTCCGTGATGCTCTTTATCCTTTACAGGTAGAAATCAGAAAGAAAATTACCCTTATGTCGGGTGTTGTGTATAAAGTTTGCAGGCTGTAATGTCCATCCCATGTCAGGATCTGTTCCTGTTTTAGAAATCTTATGCAAATTTAGCCGAAGACTGATCATAGCTGTGGATGCTCTGTCAAAGGCTCTCTTGATTTCAGGAGGAAGATGCACAGAGGATTAGGACCTGGTCAGAGCTGTCTGTGGAATGATAAAGTTTCAAGTCTTCAGGTTTTTAAACACTGATTTGTTTTTTCAACATTTTTTTTTTTTTTTGAGAGAAAGCAAAGGAAGATCTTTCTTAGAAAGTACCTGAATAATTTAGGTGAATGTGAGGAAGTCTGCTCAACAGTGTTTAGAGTAACTCTCTACATAGGGCTTGGCGTTCACAGTCATATGCTTCTTAGTACCTCTGCCACCCATTATCCATTTTAGCCTGTGGTAAGGGAAGAATTACTACCAAGCTATCCTTTGGGGGCAAGAAGAGACAGAAGGCAAGTAGCTTTAAATCTAGCAGCATGCGTTGCTGTTCTAGGATGTGCAGCAACAGGTTTCTCTCTCACCTAGTATTGATACCCCCTCTGAAATGCTCTGAGGTTTTTCTCTGCATCCTCTAGTTAGCAAAAGTCTATTTTGTGGAGACAAAGCAGATGGTGGGGATGAGCTGGGTTCAGGAAGGATGGAAAGACTGGGTAGAGGAG
>NW_008825271.1:2540278-2570063 GCF_000699105.1 Pygoscelis adeliae
GCCTGAGAGATGGCAGCTCTTTCGTTCCCCTGACATTCAAGCACCATGAGGCAACCTCTTAATCCTGTTTCCTTGGGGTATGGGATGCTGGCACAAAACTCCCCCACCAGAAATCTCTGCTTCTGCTCCTGGGCTGCTGGGAACAGGGAAGAAAAAGGGCTCAGGCTGTGATACGGGATGTACGATGGATTCTACCTTTCTCTTACACCTAGCTGCTCATTTTTTGCCAGCAAAATAGTGGCTCTGAAGTTTAGCTGCTGTGGAACTTGAATATTTCAGCCTGGTGTTTTGCCTTTTTGGTGAACATCGGCCATGAACATTAATCCTATGGGAGGAAGAGATTACAGTTCAGATTCTTTTTTTATAACTGCTCTACATCGGTCCTAATGCTGATCCCATTGATAATTGCCAGGAGACTTATTTGGAGCAGAACTTCATCAGTGCTGACTGCTTTTGAATATCACATCCTAACACTTAAAACTGGAGTTTTTGCATGTTCTGACTTCATTTAGAAAAGCAGGGCTTTTGAGTGATTGTTTTTCAGGGGCACAGATTCAGCTAAGATTTGAGTTTATCTGAAAGGGCTTGTACAGCGTCCATCATGTCATGTCCTCTTCTACTGCTTTCCTGTCCCACCTTTCAACGCCTGAAGCATATTTTGAGCTGTGTGCAAACCATCACATCAGCCCAAGTGTTGCTAGATTCTGTGTTACTGACATGTCACTAGCTCATCTAATTAGTACCCCTTACCCCAAGGAGAAAGAAAGTGTTATCTTGGGTTCAACTGAGTCAGATTCTGAGGATCTGGTATTTGAATGGGTTTGTATGCGTGAAGGAAGGAGAAAAGTAATTTTCAAAGTTTAATGAGTTTAAGAAGAATCTACAGCTATGTGCTTTGTAAGTGCTTATTAATTACTCAAGCTTAAAAAAATCTGAATACCTTCTAAAATTTTCAATGAGTTAAAATCTGTTCATACTGGGCCTTAGGTCAGTCTCTCTTGCAAACACTCGTGTGTCCTGTGGAGGAGAACTATCCTTTTGGTTTGCATGGGGTGCATAGTGTTTGACCAGCTATTTCACCAGTCTAGTGCAACATTCTATTGTGCCGTTATCTTCCCTGCTCCGTTGTCATGATCTCTGTAGCCATCTTGAGGAAGTAAAGATGACCACCTTGTATTGGTAGACACTAATCTGCCCTTCACCAGGATGGCAAGGGGAGTGACTGTTCATCACTGGGCACGATGCTGACACTCAAAGGAAATGCCAACAATTTCAACAAAGCGTAGAGAATTTCCCTCTAAATGTTGTGTCTCCTCTTATCCATTTTCACTGTTTCAGGAGTGTTTGTTGTGTGTATACCACAGTTGTAATCGCTTCCTGCCCCTGACCTCCCAGGTAGCCTGGTAGGAGATCAGAACTGGATTGATGCTTTCCTGCTTTTCTTAACAATTATCAATGTGCAAGTCAAACTAGGCTTTTTATTACCCTAATGCTCAGTTTCAGTTATTTAAATCTATCGAAGGCTACCTTTCTTGCCCAGGTGTAAACAGGTACGTGATTTTTATCCAGAGTGGCTATGCAGAAGAAACTGAAGATGTAGTTTGGGTAGAAAAATATTTATTAAAATATAGTGATGGTCCAAGAGAAGTAAGATCTCAGGTTGACTTTTGGGCTTTTCTTTTAAATTTAGCTGAGCATATCTGGCATTCAGGGAGAAAAACACACCTGTCATAGCATTACTAAAGATTCTTTAGAAGGAAGAAAACTTGAAATAATTTGTAATTTTTGTTTTGACATGAACTGTCCAATGCTTGCAAAAATCACTTCAACGCAGCTGTTAAAATCAGACTGTTTCAAGCTAGTGTATGTAGTATATTAATGAAGAGCTTCTGTGTTACAGTATCTCATCTGTTATGTCCCTTATTGTATGACTGTCATGTAATTTCAAATTGTGATATCTGAGATGCATTGGATTGGTTTGGTTTTTTTAAAATCTCTCTGGAGGGGAGGAAGGAATTTGGCTGGCTCATCCCCAGACATTGTGGCCTGTCTTTCAAAACACCCAACTATGTGTTGATCACTGACTGTTTGTTAGAAGAACACACTGTGCTTTGACAGAATGTCATTCTGCATGTGCCACTGTTTGATTTTTAGAGGTGGGGGAAAAGGAGGGCAGAAATCCTGTTTATCTTTGCATCAGAGGAGCTATCTTCCTCACAATGGGGCACTGCATGAAGTTTCCTCACTTGTTTCGGAGCAAGTAACTAACAGAAATTCGGAAGGTCTGCTAGTAGGATCCAAGCTACCCAAGCTTAGGAGTGAGGGAACCTGACCAAGTAGCTCCTCTTTTGGCTGATGAATTGAACTGTGGCTCTTGAGAAGCACAGCCTGCTTCAGTCCCAAAATTAAAGGGCAGGAGACCAGAGTCCAACACCTGCATGCTCTGTGGACTAGCATTGGCAAGACTTGGGACACACATTTGCCAGTGGGGTACGCGTGAGAAAGAATCATTCACTGAAAAAACATGCTCGTGCTTGAGTGCATACTTCTCATGATCATCTTTGTCCAGGAGTGCTAGACAGGCTTAACTGCTTTAATACATTAATGTTAAAACTAGAAGTGCATCGGGGTAAGACTCTTCTATTCTTCAGCCACTCAATAGGGCTTTGGTGAGCAGGTAAACTGAACTGCGGTCACTGGGACTGCACAAGAAGTAAGGAAGTTTCAGCGTTTGACAAGTGATTGCAGGAAAAACAAGCAGAAGTGAATGGCGTATTGATAATATAAAATAATCTAAACTACATACACAGGTATGTATGTAACTGGTGAAGTGGAACTAGAGTATTTAGCAATGATAGTACATTGTTTTGTAGTTGTTCTGATTAACAGCATGCTTTCTCAGCCATGTCTCTAAGTAGACTGGCTACAATAAGTGCATAGTTTCATTAAGCAAAGTCAGTCCTTGGGGTACTTCCATAAAGAGTTTTTACTGGTTTTCTTGGACTCCGTGTTCAGAACAGTTGTGACTCATTTCTGCTTAGCTTTTACTGTTGGAGCAATGCATGCTGCAGTGTTCAAATTTTTGTTAATAATCTCAACCATCATCTGGTAAAGTTGTATATGAGAGAGAAATTATAGTAATTGTCCTTGACAAACAAAAAACCCGGGAGTTTTGCCACCAGGCATTATTGAATAATGATTAGAAAGAAGTCTCTAGAGGGTGGAAATAAATGGGATATGTAATTTTTCTGATTTTAAAATGTGACATGAAAATATTTTGTTCTTCTTTGTTCTTTGTATGGTTCTTGCATAGCATCTTGAGTGTCATCTCCTCTACTTTAGTGTGGGAGTCAGCATTAGTCATCTGGGCAGGTGCTCCATTCCAGAGACATCAAGCAATAGGTGGATAACATCCAAATAGTATAGAGCAGCAAATAACATCATATTCTTACCATGCAAGAATGGTGTTGGGGTCTGTTAAATTCATCCCTTGATCCCATTTGGTGTGTGTCTTTGGCTGCATGAAGAAGGGCTGTTTTGAGCCTGTCAACTGTCAGTTCTCTCTTGTACCATTGTTTCTTTGATCAACCTGGTATGTCTTATAGATTGGCAAGAGTTCAAAGAAACTAGAATTTATTAGGGACTAGAGGGTAAGGCTGGTATGGTGGCAGCTGGGCAAAGGTGGCAACTGAGTTTCCTTACTTCCTTTGACAGTAAGTTTTTATCTCACTGTTTTCTCAGCCACCTCAGCATGGACTGACACTCTTTGAGGGTAACTACAGCAAGGAAGGATGGGGCAAGACAGAAAGGGATGATGTTGTCAGTCAAACCTACTCAACAGAAAAACTTGTGTTCCATTTACTTGGTGTTTGCTTTCTATTCTGTTTTCTGTTCAAGATTGTCCTGGTCTTTGAGTACTTAATTATGACATACAGTTTTGTTGTTCTAGACTGTGTGGAGACTGAACATCTGAGAATCTGAGATAATTTGGTGCACGGCCAGATTTTTTACTGAATACTCTATTCCACTTCTTGATCATCAGTACTAATATAGTTGTGATACTGGTAAAAAGATTAAGTAGTACAAAAGCCAGGGAGCAGGATGTTCTTGTCAGAGGGAAACTGTTTGGTTCTTCAGCTGTGAATATACAAAATAACGTTCGGTCAAGCGTTGCATAGAAATGCTTCACAATTTAAAAAAAAAAAAAAGCATGGATGTGAGTTGTGCTATTGGACAGATCATCCAGACTGTCATGTGTTTGCTTTCCTGAAGTACTATTGTATCAATATGCATTTAGTCTATTGTATGTGCCATGGTCAGTGATGGCATATACTGCCTTTTAACTTATTTTCCGTTACGAAAGACCAGCAAATTTCCTGTAAAAAGTCTGTACACAGACTTTTTAACTCTGTAGTAAGTAATAACAATTTTAGAACTATCCTGTCTTTTTTCTTTTCTGCTTTCCCGTCCACCTTCCTCCTTTCCCAACCCAAGCAGTTTGGGTCTTCACTGCCATATTTTCTGGAATACAATAAGCTATTAGAGTCGTCTTCAGTCTGCCAGAGAAGCAGGCAATTATTGCAAGGTGATGGGAGTTTTTGATCTGATACTGGATAGAGCGATCACAAGGCTGGTGACCTTTGGGTTCTCAAGCAGTTATTTTACGAGGACAGAGTGGTAGAACACCCTGTATTCTAGTCTTTGTCCTGCATGTCCATCACTGCATGTCCATCGCTGCATGGAAAGGGGTTTAGGCAGAAATGGAACAGAGGAAAGTTTTTTGGCTCCGTTGGAGTTTGGATTCTTTGAAAATTCTTCAGTCTTACTACTGGTAGTGATCAAGGATGGAGACATGTTTACAACAGGGAGACATTTCAGAAGAATAGACCTGCAGCTATTAAAATATCAGTGAGATGTGTGTGAAATTTTGCACCAAAGTAATTACACTTTTAATTTCAGAGGGAAGAATTTTGCCTTGCTTATTTTTGCTGTACCTTCTAGTGCATACTAATTCTTTCATCCTCGTGATTTAAGTGTTATCTTAGTACTTGGGCTGTATCTGAAGTTCCTACCAGAACACATATACAGTAGCATGAGAGATTATAGCAGTACCATTCTATGCATGTTTTTCTTGGCAATGTCTGTCTTCTGTGTCACATGATTTAGACAGGATTGGCTCAAGTGCCACATATAAATGTCTATTTCTGTTTGAGAAAAGAGATGGGAAACTGAGTGTTCAGTGCCAGTTAGTATTTAAAGGTAGAGTTAAAAAGTACATATTCAGACAGCCTGAACTGGCAACACTGAGCTCATGTGACTTGTTTTGCTCAGTCCAGACATGATAGATATAGATACTGCAGAAACAACTGGATTTGCAGGTTTCTACTCCATTTTAGAAGATAGTGAGCACCATGAGTCCTAGTCAGTCTCTCAGCATTGACTGCATTAGCTTTGAGGCCAATGCTTGTGGAGAGTGAATCACTTCACCTCTTGCGTGGCTGGGGAGGAGGATGCCTTGTGCCTTCATGGGTTGCGCTGAGGAGGGGAGGATGCATACAGGCTGGTGTTGGCCTGAAGCTGGTATGTTGATACTTCTCTTTCTGTACCTCTAATCCTGGACTAGACCCACCAAACCCACATTCCCCAATCGCAAGGGATTGTCTTCTAAGCACCCACAGTGCTTCCCTCTAACCCAGTATGAACTGAAGTAAAGCTTGTAAGCAGAACATGACGTGGTTTTTAGTAATCTTTGGGTGAAGAGTCCTGTGCTGTTGTCTGAAGTCATGCTGTATCCTGAAGAGTGTAGTTTGGATGGATGGAGAAATACAGTTCTCCAGGCTTTGTAGGTGTACTGCTTTTTTGCTTTGGGAGTTTTTTGTATTTTATCCAAGAAAAAAATGCAACAGAAATGTAACTCGCTAGAGTAGCATCCTCAAACATTTAAGCTGACAAAAATCATTAGTCCTTACACTCTGAAGAGCATGCGGATTATTTCAAAGAACTTAAAAGCCAAATGTCGCTTTTCATCTTCAGAACAGATGCTTCTAGTCCGTTAGAAATGTGAGGCAGGAAGCTTGGATTTCTCTTGCTGTTTGGGAGGCAGAAGAATATAAGCTAAATTAATTAGTCCAATGAGTAATGTTGATGTCAGAGGTGGGAACCTGAACTGGCCAATTGTCTGCCAAACATAGACATGTATGTAAGCGTATATTCACTGCCTTAGTATTGATTCAGGCACCTACAGGTAATGTTTAGATGGCTTATTGGAACATCCCCTGGGGCTTTACCAGGGACTATTTACACTGGTTAAAATTCGCCAGCAATCCTAAAGCATTTTAGAAACTGCTGTCATCAGTTTCTGAAGACTGAAAGAAATCTTGACGCCATCTGTCTAGTCAGGCACAGCCCAACCCTGATGAATCGCTTGTCCTCTTAAATTTAAACTAATTAAAATTTTATTTGGGTGATGACTGTTTGTCTTCAGCTTTTTAAAGATTAAGTTTCTTACAGTAACAGGAAAACAAAGCTTGGTAGCAATCTCTTTGAACATTTCTATTTAAAAGCTTCTAATACAAAGGCAAGGGGGAGTCTTACGGACCAGCATGAAATTCAAATGTGACATTGGGTTGAGTTGTTCAGGCTCAGAGCTGTATCTTTTGGTATTGCTGCTTCAGGACATTCGGCATTGGACCAGATTTGCAATGTAGATTTAAATTGTTCATCGTGCTTCTTGAAATTACAACCATCACTGAAATGTTTGAAGTTTCTTATGGTGTTAATATTTTTGTGGGTTTTGGAAGGAAAAAAAATGGGTTTTGGCCTTCTATGCTGTCTGCTGAATTAAAAGGAAATGTTTAAGTTATGTTTGAGTCAAACTAGACTCAAATGGCTGGAACTTCAGTTAACATGTGTTGCCATAGCCTTATTTGTTTCTCTGGTCCGAAATGTCTAAAAATGAATGTATAAGAATACCAGCTGTAGTTTGTCTGTCTGGAAACTATTCTGTGTAGCTGCTGTTGGTATATTTTTTTTAGCTTTTTTTTTTGCTGGGATGAACCAGGTCAGCGTGAAGGTATATTCAATTTGGGATGTGATAGCAGGCTGAGAAATCCTTCTGTCTAGAATGATGTTTTATAACATGAGACACATTTCATACTCAGCAGGCAGCACCATCCTGTTGCTATAGAAGAGCAAATGATTTAACTCCTGATTATAAACACCCAGGTAATTCCTGGGAATGACAGCAGTGAGCATTCAGTATTAAGGACAGAAATAATTTTCCTCCTCAGAGGGAAAAGGGGAGAATTTTGAAACAAAAAAAAAGAGGAATGGGTGTCCTGAAACTTCTCTACCTCCAGCAAGGATATTTTTCTTACTTGATGGTGGTGCTATTTGTGATTTCAGTTGCCATTAGCTTAAGTAGACATTGATATTACAGTTTAAAAAAAAAAAAAAAAAAGCACTTAAGGACGTTTATCTACAGGATTATTCATACTATTCATTCACTTGAGAGTGAATATTTACAGGGAAGTTTACCATATCTCCTTCAGGATGAGTATCAGGAAAAATAACAGCTGAAGCAGTCCCTACCTTCTTAAGAACTTCCCTCCAACATACTGGAATCAATCATATGGTGGAGATAATTGTAAAAGCCATAAGGCTGTTAATCATCTTATCTCTCTTCATATCCACAGAGGACAGAAATGGCTTTTGACACATTCAGAGTTCTTGTACTTTCCCTTCCACATGTGTAAGCTATTTTGAACACATTGCTTTGTATGAGGCAGCTGTCCCTGGCCACTTTCTTTTTTCCCTTCCTGGTGCCTACTGACTGAGAGAAAACTTTTCCATCTTTGAGGAGTCACATTGATTTCCTAGGGGCGTGAGTAGTTGCTACAACAACTATCCATCCTCCCCCACCTTGGAAATTGGCATTAGGTGTTTTAGTCCCTTTGCTTATAAATGCATCGGATATGAGAACCTAAGAAGAGCTATAAATGTTGGTGTGACATAGGAATCTCATCTTGAAGATGCAGGACGTGTGGCATGGTCTCACTCCACGGTATTCTCCCTGTGCCAGCAGGGATTTGCAATTGAGGGACTTCCTAACTCAGAGATGCCAGTAGGCTGCGTGAAAGGTGCTATGTTTCTCTGTGATACCCCTCAACTTGTCCAGTGGTTATTTGAATGTATGTGATGTTCTGCACCCACAATGTCCTACGGTAAGGTTTTCATCACGGCGCTGGTGACTTTATTTGATGTCCTTTAGTTTTCATCTGTGAAGACAGCTGACCTATCATTCCTTACCATCTCTGTGCTGTTTAGCAGGTAAAGGTCATGTTGATGATCAAAAAAATATCAAATATGAAGCTCTTTCAGTTGCTCTTCATCCTGATATTTTTTGATGTTAACTGGGTTTCTCTTTTTATTTGCACTTCCTGAGAAATATTCACATTGTAATAAAATGGGAGAGAAGTGGAAATCCTACATTTTTATGTAACTTACTTGTTCAGTAGAGCTGTGTTTTTGTTGTCATGGACTGAATGTCTATAAGAAACTGGGGGGGGGGAAGGATAATCTATCTATCTTGGTCCTAGTAGCCATCTTTTTCCTATAGTACATTTTCTCATGCTTATTTTGAAACTTTGTTAGGCAGAAAAGACATTTCAGCTGTTGTGTCCACAAATGTGTGAACAGATTTCAATTTCCATGAATTTGCCCATCATTCAAAATTAGTTGGCTGTTTCAGTCTATTGATTGCTCTGTCTGTTATTTGCAATTTGTTATTTGTACTCTGCATTTGGTCACTGATTTTGCATAATGTTCCTGCTCTTGGATAGAAAGTCTTCCAAGCTCACAAAGCCTTTCTGAAGGGACTGTGCAAATACCCTGGCAAATACATTACTGCATGCATATTTGCAATGGCTTTTCATATGTATGATAAGAGAATGTAAATAAAAGGAATGGTGAATGCAATTGAAATGGTTATAAGAATTGTGCTTGTACAAGTGTTCTGGAATATTTTGTGATGGATTAGTGTTACTGCAGCTTCTCCTGAATACTTTTTAAAATAGGCGTTGTAAAGACACTGTCTTCAAACTTCTCTTTCCTACGCACCATTGAGGTAGGAATTCATATTGGCTATTTCTGCATGATAAGCCTTAAGTTATTTTATACTTTATTTAAAAAAAAATAAAATTCCATAAGTGAAAATACCACTTAGTCCAAGACAAATTGCATGCAACTACTACTGTCTCAGGAATGCTCTGGTGTGATAATTTGGACATCTGCTTCTTCAAAAAAAAAAAACTTTATGACTAAGCAGTGTCTTTCTATGGAGAGCATCATCGCAGCTGATGTTGGAAATTTTGGTGGGAAAGGGAATCTGCCATTGTGGGTATGTATGGGCATTAGCTGGATGCTTCTTTTGTAGTGAGACTTACTGAGATAGTTAATTGTGCTGACCTTTAAACTGCTGTCATTAGGTTTCAGTCTTAACAGCCAGAAGTGAAGGGGAGAGGTGGCATCTCTGAGCTGTCCTATGGGTTTTTCTGCAGTTTTGAGCGCACGTGTATGTAACAGTTACACTTGGCTCATATTTTCAAGATTTCCTGCTAGAAATTGTTTTGTTTTTTTTTAAAGTGAAACTTTAGGCTCGTGAACAAGTAGAGGTATGGCTTCTGGGATATATTCTGGAGGTTTTGTGCGTGAGATTCAGTTTCTAGATTTTTGTCTTCCTGTTCTGCTGCCGGTATTCAGAATTCCTTCCACTTCATTACCAATTCTAAATTTGTGACTAGTACACTGTCTTTTCTGTCACAGATCTTTAAGGAAGATGTTTAAAAAAGTCCCTTTAGTAACTGACGAGGCACCTTCCTTCAAACTGAAACACTGTCATTTATCAGTATTCTTTCTTTTCAGCCTTTCAGTTTTAATTCACAAGGCCTTATTTTTATTCAAATCAATTTGAATTAATATTTTAATTAAGATTGAGGTAAAACACCAGCTGCTTCATTAAAATCTAACTATATTAATTCCACTGTGCCCCCTTAATCCACTAATTTTGCAATTTTGTGCAAAAGAAGCAATCATGTCAGACAAGATTTGCTCTTGTGTTTTATTGCTCGTGATTCTGTTTCCCTCCTGGCCCAGGATTTTCAGCTGTGCGTAATGTTGGCCTACATCCCTTACCAGTACACTCAGTGGGAGACTTACTGATCTCTTCTGTGAGAGCAGCTTTAGGGCCTGTGTGGTGTGGTTCTCAAATCCCCACCCTACATGTCTAATTTTTTGTTCATGAAGTACCACAGTACCGTGCGACTGTCTGTGGTTGTCGGTTGACTTTCATTGATGCTTATTTTAGACCACCTGAAGATCTGGTCAAGTATTCGACAGTAAATTTGGTAGGAGGGTAACTAGAGTTTCAAAAAACTGTGGTATTTCACTTCTAGGTGTTTTTTTATTTTCTTGTTTTGGGTTGTTTTAGTTTATGTAGGCTTGTTCTGGTTACTTTACTCCCTCCTCTGAAGCAACTGGAGGGAAGGTTGCCTTCAGATGTGATGTTCTTACTCTGTGCCTAAGGCTATGAAAGAGGAGAAGCAGTGTTTGCTTGAGAAAGTGGAATAACATACCCATTTTAGCTTTTTAATGATGCAATTCTCCCCCGTCAGTCTCTACTCTCTGTGCAGTGGGAGCCTATCCTTGGCAGTGGAGAAAGCAATTCAGTGAAGATTTATTTGCAGATAACTCTACAATTTTGACTATGTCCAGGTAAAGGAAACTTAAATTGCCAGTTATCCTGTGGTGTTTTAAAGAGCACCAACTAATTACTTTGTTTCCTTCTCGGCAGCAATAAGTGATGTCATTTCAGCATTAAAAATTAGGACACTGTCCAAGGCAATTGTTGAGTTGACCCATAATTAGGATTCTAACTTCAGGGTGTCTAGTCTGAGATTAATTAGAAGTGCCCTAAAACAGGTATTTCTAAAGTGCCTCCAATTGGGCTCCTCAGTGTTACTAATTCTGAACCACTTAAATGAACGCAGACTTGGCCAAAAAGTCCAACAACAAAAATTCCTCAAGCCGGTGATTAAAACTCCACACTCCACCCCCAAATGCATGCCATAAATAAGTGACATACTCCTACCACAACAAAATTAGTTGAGGAGAAAAAAGGCTCATGGTAAAAACTCGTAAATGACATCTTTGTTAGCATAGCGCATGTAGGAGCCTTTTCTAAAAAGGAGGATTCAGTACTATGTGAATAGATGAGTACAGTATGTTAAGGCTCGTGAATAACATAGTAAATCTCAGAGTCCTGCATTATGCAGTATGTTGTTGGGAATGCTATTTCTCACTGTTTAATTTGTAAGACGTACTGTTCCACCAACTACAATGCAGCACTGAAATTATTGCTCCTTTGAGGAAAAGTAAATTAAATAAGGTCATTGGTTTCATTTGTTTGAGCCTCTTGGAAAGATACGATTCTGTTGTGTTCAAAACAAATGTGGTACAGAGTTGTCAGAGTCTGGGGACTCCAAGTGCATAACCACGCAAGTGCAATTTAGGACAGGTCAGACAGAAGCTTTATTCGCTACGGTCACAGCGAGAGAACACTGGGACAGCGTCTCCTCCTCTGTGCCCCTGTGCTCTGCCACGCGATTGCAGAGACCCAACCTATAGACTCTTTCAGAAAAAAAGAAAGAGGTGAGGAAGAACAATCATTTTGATCTTAAAGCCAGGTGCCCATCCTTGGGAGGGATGGACTCCTCAAGCAGCTTGCTAACCACCACAGTTCTTAGAAGGCATCAAACTAAGTAATGTGACAATGTGGGGAGGTGGCTCTTGGTGGAGCCCATAGGAGTCGCACACCCTGTATTACCCTAGCTCAGAAGCAGGGAGTGGGAAACTATCACGCGCTGTTAGCTTTTAGTCGAAAGGAACATTCTTTTAGGTAAGATAAACTTCTTAGCCACCAGACCCCTCAAATCTTAAATACTAATAACTTTGACACTACAGAGTGATTGAGAGAAAGCAGAGATAATTTAGAAATGTGAGATTTTTCTAAAGGCTGTAGCTATAGTCACTAAAGCAAAAGGAACGATCTCTATTTGGGAAGTTCAGGAGATGTATTGTTCACTATGTTGGCTTAATTTGTCTATACCTTTGCTGAGACTTCAGCACCCTTTATGTTTCAATTAACTTGTTCCCCATTAAAATATATTATAATACATAATTCTGCAAGGAAGTGGTTTTGTTATGGTTCTCAGTGATTTCTTTGAACAACATGAGAAACACTAAGGATTCCGACTAAAAAAGAATCAAAAGACAAACTGACAGTTAGAATGGGGGTAGCAGGGAAATGAAAATTGACTACAATGTGTGTCAGAAAAACTTTTCTGTGAACATCCTAGTGCGTTATGACTCCTGCTGGAAACTGATGGAGAAATCACTGCACCACTGAAATCTGGGATTGCGTGTTCTGCCAGTATAACCCTGCTGTGAACAACCTGAACTTGGCATCAGCTACCTGGTGAAGCCTTGCTCTAGAGCTTTGCTTTGGTGGCATGCCTACCAAATCTCCTGAGGAGGAGCTTGCAAATGGCAGGTGATATGCTTAGCTACACTTTGAGGACTCAGCTTCAGATTTTCCTGCAGGAAAAGAAAATAAACCCACTTAGTCATTTGAGCAGAAGAAAAGCCAGTACTGTTGCATGCTCTCCACTTTAATTTTTTTTTTTTAAGGGCAATGAACAGAGGTGCCAGGGATTACAGAAAGAATGACAGCATACTTCCTGCAATAAGAGACTGAAGATAAGTAATTGGTGGGCTATGTTTCTGTGTTTGAAATATCAGCATGGGGGCTGAATGAATATCAGAGTTTGTAACCTACGCTAAATAATGAGGGGATGCAGCCAAAACAGCTATACATAACCTGTGGATAAGGTAATGATGGGAGCAGCATACACTGGGGAAGCAATCTGCGTTATTCCAAAGGACAGCATGTGAAAATAAACAAAAAAAATTAAACAGGCGAAAAAATAAAAGCAGTGGCAGCATTATAAAGTGATCAGCAAAGATCCAGCAAGGTATCCAAGGTGGAGAATGTGGCTGAAAAAGAGTTTAAGGCTTCCTTTTTCCCAGCAGCAATTGATGTTTTGGCAAAAAAAAAGAAAGAGAATATTCATCCTGAACAGCATTATTTGGGTGATACACAAACTTTCACACGGCTCCCACTGAAAACCTGTTTAAATGAGGAAAACCTTTTTTCTCTACATAAGATTCATGTCCCTTTTCCCTGCTGAGGACTGGGAGGGTACTCTGTGTGTGAAGCACACGCAGGTAGGTTTTCTTCATAGAAGACAAAGGAGTTCAAAGGACAGTTATTCATAGGATGAAACTGGGGAAGATGGAACATATGAAGGCTTTGTCAAGGCATCTTTAGTTGAAGTGTAGTTATGAAGCTGGTGAATTTTGGGGATGTAATCATTAACAATTAGATGTTTTGCCCTTGGAAACAAGCAGTCAGAGAAACTGACAGTAACGCATGATAACCTGCCTGATAACAGACAAGCACGTAGTCAAGAGAAGCTCCACAAAAATATGGGAAGTGACATTTGCAGTTGGTGACCCCGCAGTGAGGTCTGTGCATCCTCCCAGGATGTCAAGAGAAAATCAGAAATTAATATATTATATTGTACTGTAAAATATAAGTAATTTCCATGAATTGTTGTTATAGTGGAAATGGGGACAGTGACATTCAGTTAAGGATTAGTGTAGGAAGCAGGGAAGAAAATTCAAGGTTGGATGGATCAAGTGAAGCTTTTTCCAGGTTCTTCCAGTACCAGTTGTAAATAAAATGGCTTATACTGAACACAAACTGTTTCTATAATGAAAAGGATCACTGAAACAACTTCCATGAAAGTAAGATACCTTAAGGGCACATTGCTAGGCAAAATTAATTTTTAACTCGAGCTTAAAATGCCTGGGATGCATTTTGAGCTGCTTTGAAATTTGGATCCATGGACAGAGGCCGCTAGAGAAGTAGGAGGAATGGTTCTGCTCTATCATAAACTTCCTGTGGCTTTGCATTGAATCACTGAAGATCTTATAAGCCCCATTTCCTTACCTGTAGAGCTTGTAGTATGTTTCTACCTTGTCTATGTAAAATGTAAGAGCTTGGCATGCTGTTGTTGTAAGCAAGTTGAAGACTTCTGCAGAGGTGAACATCAGCACAATGTTTAGTAAAGCATTCAGAATACTAAAATTCATGGATGTGGTTGACAGAGGTGTATAGACTGTTTGATCTCACTTTAACTCTATGGCAGACCTTGAGCACCACTCTTCCCAAAAGTCATTCCTGTGCAAGACAGGTTAACACTGGATATTTTGTGCTGGGTGATCTATTTGCCAGAAGGTGATTAAGTGAAGATGGAGTCCCCCAATAACTGGGGCTCGTAGGTAACATAGATGTTATCATAGTGGTAACACTGCGGGGGGGGAATGAAGCATTACAATGTAAGTGATGGGAAGAGGGCTTGAATGCAAGGAGGTGTCTGAAGCTGTCTTACTAGCTTTGGGGTTTTTTTTTCCCTCTATTTCTGTATTGGTTTTGCGTAGTTGAGAGATCTGTTTCCTCACTTCACATGTTTCCCGTCAGAAACTCTAGAGGAACAGAGCAATCAAAAACAAGGACTTAACAGTTTCACCAAAGCTACCGTGAGACATTTCCTTTCATTACACCATGGAAGTTGGATTAGTAATGATAGCTTTTGCCAGTTCATTCCTTTTTCATACTGATTTTTACATGGTAAGATCTTGAGAATGTTTCCCTTGCTATCTACACATTTTGTATACATGTGTTCAGTTCTTTGTTTTCATACCAAATTCTTAGATGCCAAATAACAGAATTATTTTCCATAATTAAATAAATAATTGTTTTAAAGAAGGAAAAGAAAAATAAATCTATACTACTAATTTGAACAACACTGTAGACATGCCAATGCCAGGATAATTTTCTTCTGGAATAAAGGTTGATAGGTTAGGAGAAAAGAAGGGTACTCTTCCTCTTTGTACAGGTGTTGCTGGGAAGCGGCTGTATAAGATGCCTGATTATTCCCACTTTGCAGGCAAGAACAGGACACCTGGCTTGACTCTTGGTCTCAGGAAAAGTTACTACAAAGAGACAGGACCATAGTGTTTTGCCTGTGGCAGTGACTCATTCTCGTTTTTTCTTGTAGTTCATCTGTAGCTATTTGCTAATGGTTTGTGGACTCTGCTTACATGGTTACTCTTAAAAACCACTCCCTCTGCTCCTCCTCACTGTCCACCCACCTCTCCTCTCCCTCCTAGAACCAAGGATGAGATTTCCGCACGGTTCACCACAGGGTAATTGAAGGTTTGGGGATGCTGCCACTGGCTCTGTCTACAGTTGCTGTAGGACTGTTTCCTGAAATGATGATGCTTCCCAATATCACTGCTGTTTCCTAATTACTTTCACCTGCACTTTTTGTGGCCATGCAAGTTAAGAATTTTGGGTAATGCTAGAGGAGTCTGTGTGATGCAGATAAGATGTGAGAAGGCTGACAGCCTCATATTTTGCCTTTTATTATCATTTCTAAGCATCCAAGAGTATAAGCCTAAGAGACAAATGACTGCTCTAGTCCTGCAAAACTTGCAACCACAAAGCTCGATCCAAAACTGACTGGGCTTTTGGAAATAATGCCACTGACTTTGGATCTGGGCCTTTTGCTTAATGCCAAGCACATTAGCCTTGTGTGGTTTTGGTCAGGTAAAATATAAATTTAAAAAAGTGCTTGATTTCTTCTTAGAAAGCTATTGCAGTGTGGAAGCTTGCTAATTAGTTCAAAGATGCCTTCTGAACATGTGTTGGTGACCACTGTTAGTAGCAGCTGTTGAATGCTGAGCAGGTGGTCATTTGATCTGATTTGTAGTAACTTAAAAAGATGGATTCCTGTGTGTCAGACATATGTCTGCTCTCCCCCCAACAGCTGTACTAGCAGTAGCAGCCAGAGATTAACCAAGAAGATCATCTTGTGGTCTCTCCTCTTTCTTCTTGTTCTTGCACCCAGGAAACCTCTGTGCACAAAACTGGGTAATAAAATGGCAACAAAAAGAAGTTGATACTTGGAAAATAGGTTGAGGCTTGCAGCTGTGCAGCAGGAAAGCACAAAATTCATTAAGTAGTTAATGAACTCAGTGGTTTTAAGTGTGGGGGAGGAATGGCTTTGTTTTATTGAGGTTGGAGTCTCGGCAGGGAAGGAGAGGGAGGTGACTTTATAAGAAATGTTCAAATCATAGAATCATTAAGGTTGGAAGAGACCTCCAAGATCATCGAGTCCAACCGTCAACCCAACAACACCATGCCCACTAAACCATGTCCCTAAGCGCCTCATCTACCCGTCTTTCAAATACTTCCAGGGATGGTGACTCAACCACTTCCCTGGGCAGCCTGTTCCAATGTTTAACCACTCTTTCAGTAAAGAAATTTTTCCTCATGTCCAATCTAAACCTCCCCTGGCGCAACTTGAGGCCATTTCCTCTCGTCCTTTCGCCAGTTACTTGGGAGAAGAGACCAACACCCACCTCGCTACAGCCTCCTTTCAGGTAGTTGTAGAGAGCAATGAGGTCTCCCCTCATGTTCTGAAATCATGGTTTTCTCCTGGCTCAGTTGCAGGGGGGAAACCTGTAACAGTTTTAAGGAAACTACTAACTGCGCTATTTCGTATTGGAAAATATAGAAAGCAAAAGATATGCCACTCTGAAAATTGCCTCTCACAAGTAACACTGCAAGAAACACCAGGACTGGGTTCCTGTAAAGGACCATGTGTGTGCTTGTGTTCATTCTTCTGTGTGGGTACGTGAACTCATGCGTGTGTATGCAAAAATCATGAGCGGGATTAGGACATCGGGGTGCTGCTGTTAAAATAAGTTGAGCTGGTGGGTATTGTTAGTTTAAACTTTGTTGTGGAAACCCCAGTGCTTGGGCTGAGCGAGGGTCGTGGGGATCAGGGTCACATCATGTTCCTTCAAGCCTGCTTGTGCCAGCTATCTAGGCTTGTGCGTATTTCTTCCTTAACACACATGGCATAAAAATAGCTTCTAACCTGAGGGCAAGTACTCTGTTTTCTGGCTGTGATAGATGTTGTTGCCGATACAGGCCTTACATGAGTCAGATGTTAGTCACGGAGCATTCTGCAAAGATGCACGCTGTATCTTAGCATGCAGAGAATGGAGTGGTTTTTATGTGGTACAGTTCAAACAGCCCATCGCTGCTTGGGTTGCCCTTTTCCACCTGCCAGCCGAGGGTGTGCTGGTACCTCTCCAGTGCCTATGGCGCTTGTCATGAGCTGCACCCTGGTGTCAGCAGGTGGTGGCCGTGACATACTTTCTGCTAAAGAATAGCAAAAGCCTTCTTCACTTCACATAAAAATAGAAACTGTGTGAAGCAGCTGAGTAGCTCATAATCCTGATAGTGTAAAGTTGGCAGAGGCAGGAGAGGCAGAGCTTTCACTGCATTCTCCTAGACGCTAACGCGGGCTGTGCTTGGGTGAGGAGGGAATGAGACTTGCGATAGATGCGTGGCTCAGTGTTTGAGCATTGCCTGGCTTCCAGAGGGAGAGAGTTCAATTGATTTCTCTGTCAAGAGCTATGCCAATGTAAAAATGGGGCTTGGAACAGGATTTTTCCAATGTTCTGCACTCATAGTTAAAACCAGATTTTTGAGAGACTCAGTATGCTACCCTGGGTCTTAAGTCTGGTTATCCCTTTGGTGCCCTGGTTGAAGCTGAGCTACTTTGAAAAGTAGTCCCTGGGGCATACTTAATATTGTAATAAATTTACCAGTCCAAATCTGTCTAAATAGTTTTAACTCACTTTCCTGAGCTTCTGGCTTGCACTAGTTTCTTCAGGCATGAGGTGGATCGGAATGTTTTTATTTATTTTTAAATAAAATGCAATTGTGTAACTTTGATTATGGTAGCTGAAAGAATAAGAAAAACACCTGATATCATGAGGAGGGTGACTAATGTTGGCAATGCTGATAGACATTAGAAGATAAAGGAGAGCAGATGGCGTTTCATGATTTTTTTGAGTGCTTTGCTTATCTTTGTATCTCTAATGTAGCCCTTTGAAGAACATTACCTGAATCTTAACCTTTTCCATCTCTCACCAAAAAAAGTGAGAATAATCATAACTTTTTCAAGGCAGAAACTGTGTTATGGTCACATCTGGTAATTTCACAGCATGGTACCTGAAGTATCTGCATATGTACAAAGATTTGTTTGTGCTTGGAAGGCACTGCTTTGTATCAGCAGTAAGCATTTTATTTTCAACTTTTCCCTCCAAAACTTCCCAAAGAAAACAGAAACTGTAAGTAAATATGGCATGCCTTTGACTTCAAAACCATGGCAAGCCTCTGGGATTATTTGGCTTTGTAGCGGTGCAAAGCCCATCGCTCCACACTTCAAATGAACCTCAGAAGCAGCCTGGGAACTGGAGAGGTTGCCCAGGGGAGGGACTGGGAGCCGGTTCCTACTGTGCAGTTTGTAAAGAGCAAGCATCAAAGGGCGGTTTTTGCTTGTGAACTTTACAGACTTCGAAATAGGCTCTTTCTCAGCAGTCATGTGGCACTGGGAGAAAACAACTAACTGCACAGTCTAATAATCGATGGGAAAGGAAAGAAGTGTTGTTGAAGAAGCGCTGGCAGATCTATACTATCCCCAACCTGGCAAAGGTGGAGTTAAATCTGTCACCGTATGGAAAGCTTGAACAGAATCTGTATGTATCATGAGAGGTTATGATAGATGTCTGAGGAAGGGTTATATTTAGAAGGCAGAGAGATACAGATACTGGTATAGCTCTCTGAGGAACTTCATCCCAAATGTCAACACAGCTTTTATTGTGTTAAAAAAAAAAAAAACTTGTAGTTTAAGGAAGTTTTTCAGAGTATGCCATACTGGTTAAAGAACTGCATTACGAGAGTTGGTGCTGGTATAGGCGTATCAGTAAAGACAGACCGGTTTCATGATCCCAGTATGTACAACTAATCCAGCAAAACTTTCCAGTGGAAACTCAGTCTGGGATTTCTGCAGTGTGAGTGCACTCAGCATTTTGGCAAGCTCAGCAGCTAGACTTAATGAATTTGTTAGACTCCCATGCAGAAAGACAACTTTTAATTTGCAATTGGTTAAATATGGGCTATTGAGCAGCACCAGATTGCCATGACTAAAGCAAAGAAATGCATTGTGGAAGGGGATAAAAAGTTGTTTTATCTGAACTGGAAAGCTCCTTTAGTATTTTGATAAGTACTCTTACCATGCTGGGACACTTAAACACCTACTGGTTAGTTTACTGAGATTTCAAGTCTCAGGGTCAGTTAAAATGTAGAATTGAAGTGGCGGAGCAGCAGCATTGATGTTCCCCAAGCTGGAGCATTGAGTGATATTGCAGATCTGGTCAGCACTGCATTTTGGTAATCTTCAACTACGAGGCCAGCATGCTGGAAGAGTTGCGCTGATAGCCATCCAGCAGTGACCGTAGGGCTTGGAGCAGGGTAGGTGCTCCTATGGAGACATGGAGGAGAAAAGCTTCATCGCTTCCAAAGGTCTGGCCCTTTGGGCCAAGACATCTTCCTGTGTAACAGGGGACCGTTCATTGCAACAGGTCAGTGCTGGCTGGCCTTAGAGGACTGCTCTTAGCCAAGGTGAAAAGCACAGTGAGATGGGGATGGTGAGGTCCTCACTGAGGGGCCATCCGCCAGAGGAGCTGTGACTTTGAGGGGCTGGCAAGACATGGCTGCTGGGTTTGCGGTAAGTGATCCTAAAGTGTGTTTAAAAAAAAAAAAAATAAAAGCAGAAGGGGAAACAAAATGTATTTCAGGCAGAAAAGCAAAGCTACCTGAGATGTGAGCTCAGCTGGGCTGGGAGTTTTGTCAGCTGCAGGCTGCCCCTTGCTGCGATGAGCTCAGGTCTCAGGCTGTTGTCTGACAGCAAAATGTATTGCTTGTATGTAGCATGTATAAAAGTAGGTTGTTTTCTGCGCTCAGCCACATCTGTGCCAGAAAGGTGTTTATTTAGGCAGGCAAGAGGAGGAATGAACACTTCCTTTCAGCTAGCCGCAGACACTTGTCCTCTGGAAGGAAATTAAGTGGTGTTTCCAGGTCACAAGTGCTAGGGAATTACCCACTTAGCCTGGTACATCCAGTCTTAGTGGTGTTATAGGCTTTTGTGCATTGAATCTGGCTGCTGCAGTTGGGAAAGAAGCTTCGCCCAAGAAGCCATACATGAAGAACCGTGCCTTTGGCTTGGCTGAAGCTGACTGCTTGAGCTGAAGTTAAGCAACTCTGTGGGAATCGGTACCCCAAAAGATGCAAACAAGCATTTTCAGTTGATGTCTGGGTTACTTTGTTGATATTTTTTTTAATATACTCAGAAGGTCATTTATTTCCATTTTTCTTGCCTGTCACACCACAAGGAAATATTCCTGAAATTAAACATTGCTAGTTTCTTATTGCAGAGTAACAACTGGGTTACCAAATCAGTTGGTGCTGTAAAGCTTTCACATAAAGCTGCAAACATTCTGCCTTGACTGTATGAAGAAAACAAAATGAGTGAGTATTAATGGGAGTCAGAAATATCTGAAAAAATAGTTGTGGTTCAAGAAAATTTTTCTGCAAGTCTTGGACCAGATGCTCAATGACACCTATTTTTTCCTGGCCCGTTGTTATGAAATCTGCATCCCTCCCAAACAGATGTATATTGCTATAGTATTTTCTGTTCCTCTGAACTTATGCTCTGAAACTTCTAAGACAAGCATTAGCACTTTAAAAGCTCAGTTTTATAATCTGGAGGTGGAAATTGCTCACCAGATTTAAAACAAAATAAAATAAAATACAACCATTTAGAACTGTCTCAGTGAAAAGCAGTTATGATGGATGTGACACAAGAAGATAAAAATAAGGAATGGTTACTAGGCCACACAAGCTCAAAACCTAATATCCAAATAACTATTTCAGCCATGGTTGCTGAGAAGGGAGAGACCAGATTTCTGTGTGATTATTATTTTTCACAGAGTAAAGCCCAGGAAGTAATGAACAGCTGCAGTATGAGCCCTCACAGATGGACAAAATGAGTGTGTTTACTCTCCTAGGATCACTCTGATCATTAAACTTCTATTACTTGAAGTTACTTTTCTTTCAACACTGGAGAGCTTCATCAGCTTTATAATACTAAGAAAATATTTACCATTTTTTTCATGGACCTCTGTCTGTGTATTCATTAATGTGAACTTTGGTTTTTATGTTAATAGTGTTCCTGGGGTTTTGTGTCATTTTTCCATTGGTATGTTCACTGTATAAACTAGCTAATAAATTTAATTTTGCTTTGTGTACAACCAAACCTCCATCAGCTGTTGTGGAGCAGCTTCTGTTTTTCGGAAGGACAAGTGGGATCATTCAGAATCAAGTCCCTAGCAAAATTATCTGTCTTCACACAGTGCAGTTGAACAGCTATGCCTAATCAGGACCATCTCAGCTCTTTAATGTGTATGTACTGGGAGAATTCAAATGACACTGTGACTGTATGATTGACCAGTCTTCCTCTGAAATTGTATCAGTGTTTTATATTCCAGTTAATTAAATCTTACATCTGAGTGTTTGGTTAGAACTGTATAAAAGCCTCTTCAAGAAGAGTTGTAGCCTTAATGAATTTGGCTTTTAGAGTTGTAATGATACGGGGTAAATTACAGTCTTGGTAGATAAGCGATCTATCATGGTAGGTAAGTGATCGATCATGGGGTCTGAAGTCAGCGCAACTGCTCTGATATACACCTGCTGAATATGTGGTTCTAGATACCTAGAAAATATGTATTTTAAGAAAGTGGTATGTCAAGGAGCAGTGCAGCCTTGATGCATCACTTACATATCTATCAAGTTTCTTGTGCTACTGTGTCTGTGCTCAAACCTCTATATCAAATGGTACACTTATCGGTGTAAGAAGTTAGAAGGGAGAGTTATTCTGGTAGTCTCTGATAAAGCCTCTTGGGCTGTCTGCATGATTGACAGCAGTTTTGAAGTTTTATCGGAGAACAAATTGATGGGCTAACCAATGGGTGGCCATAAATTTACATCAGTTACACATTGTTAGTTTTTGCTAACAGTGCACTTTGCCCTGGTGTTTATTTGTGTGAAACCGGTTTTAATCTAGAGTATGAGGCCAAGTTACTTTGTAGTTAGCATTAATAAAAGGAGGTCATTTGTCAAATGGAACAAAATGAAGTTGTTATAGAAATAATTAAGAAATAGTTAATTGAAACTGAATGGGATGTAAAGAAGGAACTGTGAATCTAATCTAGTGGTGGCAGGTATGCGGGAGAAAGTGGCAATAGTCCATCAAAAGCCAATGCTCCTCCCCACAACCTGCAGCTCTTCTCAGCGGCTTTCTCATTCTCATAAAACATATAGTGCCTTTTGCAGAATATTTCAAGGGAGATTTTTTTCTTCCCCTGAAGAATAAATCACTTTGTAGTGCAGTGCATTCATTATTTGCTCTAGGTTTTTCATACTATTGAACAAGCTAGTCAGTGCTTTTTCTACAGGAAGCATAGACTGGGCTGTAGTACAGGACTAATTCTCTGTACAAGCATGTCACTGGGAATGCACCAGCAGTGACTGTCTGGCCACCCATGCAATTTAACAATCACATTTTGAAGGCAATAGTTTGACTGGTAACAAATATCCAGGAGATGCCCAACACTGGGCTGAAGAAAAAGGGATTGCGACAAAGTCATTGCCGAAGTACAAGGCCTGACCCGCAAACTCCTTCCCTGTGTTTGTAAGGCTGAAGCCCGAATTATTCATACAGCGGAGACTCCAAGCAAACTGCAGAAGCCAACGTGCTTAAGGTGATTAATGAAGAGTCTGAACTGGTGCTTTACGATGTGGATTAATATAACAGACATGCTAACAAGCATGGGAGAGTGTTTGTGTGGGAGGGTGGAGGAGCCATCTCTCCTTAGGTTGCTAACAGAGGGAGAGCCTGACCAACAGGGCTGGTTAAATCTCAGTGCTCCCAGGTGTTTAATTTCAGCTCATCGGTTAGAGAGAGACACATCCTAATAGTGCGTGATGAATATAATGATGAAAAACAATCACATGCACTTCAATGGGATTAACGTGTTCAAGTGCTTTAGAGTATCGGTGCCTGCAGGGCTGGCGTCCTTCACCTTTGAAGAGGGTAGTGTTAATTCTGTGTTCAATGAGTTGAGCGTGTCTCCAGCCACTATTCGCAAGGCACTTAGCTTTGAAAGGGGACACGGTAATTAAAAGTTTATTTCATAGAAGCCCCCAAGATGTACATATGTTCTGTGCATACAGATTGTGTAGCTTGTAGTGTTCATAACCCCATTTTCTGTCTGTTCATATTAAGTCTGTCTTTTTTCATTAAAGTTTAGGAGACAGATCAATTTTTAATTTGAGGATTTTTTTTTTTGCTGGAGAAATGGACAAATGGTGATACATTGTATTCACATGAAGGAATTAGTATTAGATTTGAAACTAGTTAAACAATCATGGAAGGAAAAAAAATCCTTTCTTCCTGACTGCTAAACATTTAAGAGGCTGCTGAATGATCAACGGTCCCTTTTAAAATTTTAAAATGAAGAGATAAAAATGAGTTTAAATGCTCTAACATTTGCATTTGTGACAGCAAGAATATGAGAAGCAATGTCAAATGCTTGAAGTCCTCCCACTTGTGCAGTGATCACTGAGTCACTGTACTGATCCAAGCCAATTTAGAATACTTCACCCCTGCTATAAACGTTGGGCCTAACTCAATTGGGAAATGGGAGAATCACCCACACAACACAAAGCACTGGAGCGTTTTTATTTCACGCAGGGTAATCAGCAGCAGTATAAAAAAGTAACTGCAGTGCTGAAGGGGTTCTGTTTCTGCAGTGAATAGTCATTAGGGGAATATCGTGTCCAAAGTTTGCTTTGACTTGCATAAGTCTTGGTTTCTACAGGTTTATTGGAACATGTATTAGGAACATGCTTTGCCTGAATGCTGTCCCTTTATATGTGACTTAATGCTCCTATTGCATTGAGGGTACAGTAGAAGAGCTCTCTTGTCACTGATTTAATTTGGGAAATTACAGATGGATAAATGCTGAGTCTGTCTGTCTTGCTGGATAAAAATGGCTTGCATCAGATTTCAAAGACATCATACCTTATCATACTAAGTAGTTTGTTCTTTGGCACTTGAAACACTTTGAATTTCTGAAGTTAGTTCTTGATTCACTACAGTGTTATTTTCATATTAAACCTACGTAAAAACTTTGACTTCTGTGGAACTAATTACTTGCTTAAGTGTATGCTTGAAAATCTTTTGCTGAATCAGGGCTTATATGAATTTAAATGTGCAAAAATAATTCAAGTTCATGTAGATCAGCTTTTAAGCTTTTGCTAGTAGTGTTGTATGTAAGCAATCTGATAAGAGAAGCTTAAAATAGTATACATTTGTTGTTGTTGCAAAGAATGTGTTGAATTCCTTTTCTGCAAGAATCCATTCAGAAACATGTTTCTGAATATCTGTGGTACCAGCTATTATTCTGTAAATAGCTTTTTGAGGATGCTAGATGGTCCAAGGCACATCCTGGCAGAAGCGTCTCCTGTTTAGGTAAGTCTAGTCCACTAAGCATCCACACTTTACATATATATGTTTGGAATGTTGCAAGTATAGGAAAGAGATTAATAACGTTAGAGCAGTTGCTGTTGCAATTTCCAATGTCACTGCCTTTCTTGGATAATTCTTGGGACAGGGGCAACTAAACCAGAAAATAAGAACCAGTCAGTTTGCCTGCTCTTACAGAAATGATACACATATATAATAGAAATCACCATTATTTTTCAGCATGGTTTCTCATTGAATCTACTTGTTGAACAGTGCTTATTATGAAATAGTAAACATGTCAACTGGCTTTATGCTAAACCACTACAAAAATCATCATACTTTAATGACAGCCATTGAAGTACCCCTATGATGGGAGTTGTTGAATACTTAACATCAGATAACTGAGACAAAATTATTTGGAAATCATTATTAAAAGATGATGATAAGCATACTCCTGAATTTCATTTTGTTTGTTTGTTCATGGCAAACTGCATTTACTTGTAGCCTCAAATTCACATAAGTACTTTCTAGCATGGCTCACTTCTAAAATGGCATTTGCACATCAATTCACCAGCTGGGTGTCTAACTGATATTGCTTGAGCATTTGCAAACACTTGGGCATCCGGCTGTGGCAATCACGCGAGTTGTTTGTGTTCAGTTCTGCATGCGTGATTCTTAAGATCTGGCTCTTGTTCTTATCTAAATGTTCACCAAGCAGCAGCAAGTGTAGAGAAATGTCTTTATGGCTGGTAGCAGATAGGGTTTTGTGGTGTTTTCAAACTACAGGGAGTCATATTATAAATGCACCATCTTCTGAAGCATGGATTGGTCCTGCCAGTCTTTGGGCATCATCCTCAGTACTGAAAATATGAAAGAGCTCCACTGTAGTGAGAACCCGAATGCTGAAGATGTTGTATTGCTCTGGGCAACATATCAATGTTCATTGCAGGAACTGTGAATGTGACTTGTAGGAGAAAGAACTGTAGTAACTGTAATTGATTTGCCATGTGTTCTTTCAATTCCTCCTCTGTTTTAACTGAGCACCTTTGTCTCTACAGAATAAGCTTTGATAATCATTCTCACTGGCATGATATGCATGAAATTATTCTTCCTCAACTTCATCTGAACTTCTGTAAATCACATGTATCTGACTGTTACGCCATGAATTTGAAGAAAAGTGGTTTGGTTTGGTTTGGTTTTGTTCTATTTATCCCCAAAGTAGAGGGTGTAACGAGTGCAGTTGCTGCCCTAGCAGTATTTCACTCAAAACTTCCTAACAGAAATGTGGTTTTACCTGCTATTCTGGATGTAGTGAACAGAATGAATGCTTTGCCTCAACTGCTTTTTTGTGTGCTACCTCTATGGTGTGTATGCATCATTTTTCCTCTCGTGGAGGAAAATGTTTCCTCCTCTTGTTTCCTAATGGGGCCGTGGCTGGAGTCCCCTTTCTCAAGCCAGAAAAGCGAATGTGGAGAAGAGACTATTTCCCTTTTCTTACGTTCCATGTGGCTGTGGGACCAACTGCTCCTTGTGAATTGTAGCAGTTTACAGTGATCGCTTTGCTGTGACTCCAGTGCATTCCCGGGTGCAGAGGGCAGACCCCTGCTTAGCAGGGGAAGTTTGGGGAACTACTGTGATTAATAATAAGAAAGGACCAGAGGGGAAAGTGTGGTTCTAAGAATTCTGACAACTAACGTTCTATGCTGCTTTGATCCTTTAAAAGCAGCTCTGCATTTTAATTTCAAATGGTTTGATGGAGTTTATTAATAGAAGGCTCTTTCTGGTAAAAACAGCACAGTAACAATTCCCCTTTGAAGCTCTATTTATGGCTGAGGAGATCATCAGCCCACACCGGTTCAGGTAGTTTTCTGACATTAGACACCGCTGGGGCTTGCCCTCCTTTTCCTCTATCAGCCTGGTGAGCAGCGTCTTTGACCTACTTGACTCTGCTCCAAACGCCAAGCAGCCACATCCTGACTCTAGCAAGACTTACCTTGTGCGCAGTTCTCATAAACGAGCACCAGAGATACAGGGTAGTGGATGCTCAACAGGTTAGGAAGCTGTATGGTGTGAACAGAACAAGGTGGTAGGTTCCAGAGAAGGCTGAAATGAGTCAGGATAAGTCTTCCCGGTATCAAACCCTTGCTACAGAGACAAAGGGGACTGTGTCCACTGAGAACAGGACTAGAAATACTGGTGCTAAACGGTAGTGAGGGAGATTGAGGTTAGATGCCAGGAAAGATGCTAATGGTGACAGTAATTAAGTGCAGGAATAGATTGTCTGGGGATGCTGTGGAATTTTCATCACTGGAGGCTTTTAATGTGGCTTTTCCCAGACATCTGTTGGGAATGATTTAGGGAAAGCTGAACCTGCCTAAAGCAGAGGTGCGACTTAGATGACTCCTCAAGGCCATCCAAACTTGCACTCTTATGATTTTCTGTATATGAAGAAGTAGTGAAGGTTTTTATGGTACACATCCCTCTTGGAATAGCAGCAGATGTCTGAAAAGAGGATCATTAAGACAGGCTGCTCTCAGTGGTACAGGTATGAGTACGAAAGTGGCTTAGTGAGGGGAAGAGTTACGCCAGGCTTATACTGACATAGATAAGAGCAGAATTTGGCCTGGGAAAGGCGATTTTGCTGTGAACTCCACTCTCTCACAGTGTAGAGGGTAGCAGGCTTCAGTCTGATGCTTTCCTTCATCTAAGCCAGAAATGAAAAGCAAAGATAACAGTAACAGTGCCAGGGGAGGAGGGAAAGAAAACACAGGTACTCAAGGATTGCATATTTAGGTACTAGTCCTTTAGGAGTCTCCTTGCCTTCTACACTTTACTAAGTAAACTTTTTATTAAATAATTGTTTCCACTTAGTTAAAAAGAATTATTTCTTCTTCTACAGGAGAAGAATAAGCTGAAGAGATATTTGTGTTTCCTGCCAGTAGACTGAGTAGTCGTCTTTCCTAATGCAAGTGTGAAAGCTCTGAATAGTTGTATACTTGCTTCCAGATGAAGAGGGATACTTCAGGAATATAAATTTTAAAATGCAAGCTGGCTCTCTAGTCTTTTGTAGTGTTTGATAGATATGCTGAATAGATCACAATTGCAGGAAATACTCCTGAAACCTTTATAGCTCAAATAATTGTTGCAAGTGTTTTTCAGAGCAAGTGCTGGTTTCTTCCTTAGAAGAAACATATTTTAAAATTCCCCAGCTAAGTAAAGTGCTGTAATAGATTGGAATTGAAGGAACGCTTTAGAGAGATGCTCACTGATAATAAGTGAAGGATAACCACTTCACTAACAGCATGTCCTGTCAATCAATTACAGCCTTTGAAGGTGACCGTGCTGCCACTAGCTCTCTGGTCAGCCCGTGGCTCTACGTGCTGGAGAGTAATAGCAAATGAGTCAATGCTGACTGCATTAGCTTATCCGCTCATACTCTAGAAAATGGTGAAAGGGAGAAAACCCTACTCGCTTTCCACTACCTGTAGAGCTTGCTCGCTCTTTCTTTAAAAACTTCTTTGGCAATGAGTGAAGTTACTTCATTGCTTTGTGAATACACTCACACAAGATGGGGTACAGAACTGAAACGTGTGCTGTCTCTGGGGCTATCTGTAATGGAGTGGGAACTCATGCTGTTCATGATGCTAGAGGGTGGCTGGTCCTGCAGTTCTGTATAGGGGAGTTTTTCTAAGACTAGGAGAAATAACTGTGGTTTAGAGATTGCTCTTTTAGATAATGCAGCATTGAATTAACAGTTTGCGTGAGTGGAGAATTCTTTTTAGAGGGAACTTATTTTCCTCCTTTAATTTTGTCTCTTAGGAAAGAGAATATTTACTCATGGATTCTATACAATAACTTCTTCTGGAGTTGATCTGCACTAAAAATGTATGTAATGTTGGAATGTGGTTATGATATTCAAACAGTTTTAAATAAAGTATGGTAAAATAACTTTGCAGCTTTGACTGGAACCATGCTGTTTAAAATCATCTTTACTGACTTAATGGAGCCAAATCTGGATAAGGTTGCTCACTTCTATGCTGACTGCGAAGCTGATGTGTACCATTGTTTTAGTTAATGTGGTCAGTCAAGATCATGTATCATTATGTTCTAGTTTTATTTAATGAAGACAAAGCTCAGGTATCATTCTTGGTGATGGGTTCATACAGATTGGAGAATCCTCCATTGCTGCAGGGCGACAGATGGGTTTAGCTAATCCCGTGGAGCTCCTGACAGATGTAGGGCCAGGCTGTTCTTAAAGACTTCTCATTAAGGTGATTCCTTTAGGATGATCTAAACCTAGTTCACTTATGCCTTCCTGACAGGTTCCTTCATCTTTCCTTTCTGTTCTAGGATTTGATCATTCTTGCTGTTCTCCTTCGGGATCTCCCAACATCCCCATCAAAGTGCATTGTGTAGACTGAATTCTGTATTCAGGAGAAGGCACCCTTGGGCTCGATTGGACCAAGTGGATTACCTCACAGGCCTTGTTAATACATGAGGGAATAGCTTGCCTTTTTTGCAGTAACATGGGTTTGCTGGTTTATGTTTTTCTTTGACTTTGTAATTCTTTTCTGTGCACCATTTGCCCTTCCTCTTTGATTTGGTGAGCACCTAAGTGCAGCATATTAACACCTTTTCCTATTGAGCTGCATCTTATTTCAATCACTTATTCAGTTTTGTCAAGGTATCTTTGAATTATGTAGTTCTTTGAATTATGTAGTAAGAATAACAAAAATAAACTCAGGCTGTTTATTGTTCCTTCTTTATGCATAAGACCGAGTGTACAGTTAAGTGCAGTCTGTGGTCCTTCTTCCAAATCCTTATTGAAAATATGGTATTACTGGACTTAAGATTTCTGTGAAACTGCACTCTGAAACTTCAACTTTGAGAATGTAAATCACGATGTTGATAGTGGATATTGTTCGAGCAGATCAATTACCCTAAAATATTTTTATTGACCTATGCTTCTCTACCTTGTCCAGGAGAATGTCAAGTGAGGCACAGCTGTGACCGCATTCCGCTATGTGACATTTAGTTAGCATGTATCATTCCCACTATTTTGCAATTAGAAATTACTTTAGTCTTTCTAAATGGTAAGC
>NW_008825271.1:2570092-2599735 GCF_000699105.1 Pygoscelis adeliae
ATCCGGGAAGCTGAAAAGGGTGAAGCTGAAAGGACTGTGTTTTCTGGATGCATTTACTTGTGTTACTGATGGCACACTGACTCAGCCCCTAAGCAACCTGTTACTTTAAGTCATCTGTAATTAATGCATGTATCCATCACTTTAGAACTCATATGATCTGCTGGTCTGACCTGGGCGATGGGCAGGTTCTCCATGTAATCCACATCTGTTTATCAGCAAATAACAACATACCAGCAGCTCTAATTAGGTAACTTTACCAGCCTGGTTAATGCAAAACATGAATCTGAGTTTGAGGAAAGTTGATTGCTCACAGAAATGTTCCTCTTGTACTCTGAACTGAGTTGAGTCTTATCTTTACAAGTAATAATAAATGGGAAATTTTAAAGGAAGGAAACAAAAATATACACAATCTATGTTGTACTGAAATTAGCTTTTCTAGAAATTTACAACAGTTCATAAATTGTTGTAAACAGCAAGTATTTCCAGCTATTTATAGACACCAAGATGGACCTGTAACCACAGACATTTAGTCTTCACGTTCGTCCCTCTCTCCGTAGGCTTCAGTCTTTATTCTTTTCACTTTTGTCATTGCCAACTGAAGGGCATAAAAACATGAATCAAAATGCAGCCTGTAGCACTTGCAGGCAGTATGTTAGCCTTTCATTGGAATTGTGCTATCGTGCTGACATTTATTTGTTTAATTAAATGTCTCTTCTTCACTTCCACTCTCCATTTAAGGAGGAGGGCGGTAGTCCCATTTCATTATTGGTACTCTAAATGAATTGTGCACTGGAACAGATAGTTTCCTTCACACATAATGCTTTGTCATAATTTCCTTCACTTAGGCTTAGGGATAATTAAAACAGTTTACTTCTTTCTAGCTAGTGCGCAGATATGTCTCCTCTCTGTACCTCTGGAGTAAAACCACTAGACTGCTGCTAATGCTTTATCATTCACAGCTGAGGCTTAGGGGCACTGACTATTGCAATGAGTGAGTGGGAGCTTTAGAGCATCCTAAACTGACCTGGCAACTCAGTTATAACCAGGCAGCTCCACATTTAATACCTTAGGACTAGGAAAGTAAATAAATCGAGGCTGTTTTAGCATATCTTTGTTTTGCATGTTGTTGAGAATTTGCTGTTTTGTTCAAGGGGTTTTCTCCCATTGAGTAAGTTGGGCTTTATGGTCAAAATACCTGTAAAAAATAATTTACCAAATGGAAGAGGCAGTTATTTGTTCACTTAGGTCCAATATCTAGCCCCTAAGTATCCTGATATTTGATGGAGAAGAAAGAATACAACTTTTTTTTTTTCAAAGGGGAATTTTAAGCCCATTGGCACAGCAAATTGCTATTCAGCTTGTAGCAAGAGGTGAATTTGGACAGTACGCATAACAGCTGCACGGAGGGTATACAAAAGGAATCAAAAAATTTTTCTTTAAGCTCCACCATATATATAATGACTGACAGTTCCCAAAGAAAGTTCTTACAGGGTGCGTAATACCGAAATGAAATGGGTTTAGTCAGGCTGGAGGGATATTTAGTTACCAGTTGTAAGGGCTTAAGGCAGCCCTGCTGAGTTATACATTTGGGATGTGATAACAGGCATGAGACCAACAGCTTTAGGGATAAACAATTTATCTCTAAATGATGGTGTGGTAATAAAGACAGATTAGTAGTACAATTATCCAGACTGTAACAACAGCAAATTCAATAATTTACTAGTACTGGGCTAGACTTAATATCCGGGCCTGCAAAGATGTACATGACCACGGCTATCAGGCAGGCAGGAAGCAGGCACGGCTTCTTCTCCAGACGAGCTACTTGGACCAGTTGATGATCTCGGGGAATGCCAGATTCCCTGATGGGACTGTCCTTTCTATTGTTGAGTCAGGAAAGCACTGTTTGGGCTTGTTCACCAAGCATCATGTCCCACCTCTCTTCCAGTTCTGTCCTTGGTGTGCACAGGGCTCGGAAATACAGTATAAGACAATACTACCCTTACTCCAAGCTGTCAGTACATGGTAGTTTTGCAAGGTAATAATGCTATTGGATGTGATTTTTTTCATTATTATTTTTTACATTCTTATTTTTATTTCAAGCTCTCCCAGGTCCTAGCTGGTGTGTGTGCATACAACAAACTGGACTACTTTAAAAATGTTTTGCATGGAACATTTCATTGGGGATCTCAAAGGTCTTTCCAAAAGGGACTTTTTAAAGGTCTTTACAAAAGAGGCGTACCAAAACTATCTTGTAAACCAGCTTTTTCCCTATTCTAGTTCACTACTTTTTCCATAGTGCCTTTTATCTTGGTTCACAGCTAGTCAATAATTATAAAACACTCAATAACAGACTGGCAAGTGATGTGGTGTAACCAGTGCTCATTGAGTTTATCATAATCTATTTTATTGAAATTAACTCTCATGTTACATTAATTTGTTAGGTGTTTGAAGCAAGCCTTGCCTTATTTTTATTAATTGATTGGGGACAGTAGAGCTTTATACTAGAGAAATAAGCCTCCCACAATATCTGCATGGGAAATTTATATAGAGTTCTCAAGAACAGACAGAAAAACAGCAAGTGTGAAACAACACGAATGTGAAAATTTGAGGGGAGCTTATCAATGTGTATGAATACTTGATGGGGGGGGTGGTAAAGGGGATTGAACCAGCCTTTTCAGCGGTGCCCAGTGAAATGGCAGGAGGCAGTGGGCACTAACTGAAATGCAGGGAACTCCATCTAAATGTAAGAAAAAGCTTTTTCACTGTGTGAGTGGTCCAACAGTAGACCAGGTTATCCAGCAAGATTGTGGAGTCTCCATCTGTGGGGATGGTCAAAACCCAGCCAGGCACAGCCCTGTTCTAGGTGACCCTGCTCTGAGCTGGCAGCTGGGACTAGATGATCTCCGGAGGTGCCTTCTGACCTCTGTGATTAGTGGAAGTGACTTCCAGGGTGATCTCCTCTTGCCAGTATAAACGTTTTAAGAGCTGATGCTTTCATAGCCTGGTTGGTTTATCACAGAATATGGAATCGCTCCAGAAGGAATTAGTCTCCAGTAATCATGAGGAATATACATGACTGTCAGACTCCTTCAGCATTCATAATGGAAAGAAAAAACATGTTACTAGCCAGAGAGATAGTAAATTATAACGCTTAAGTAGCTGCTAGATTACAGTTGCAATGCTTCCTTTTGAAGTTGCTGTTGTCTGTGACTCTGATAATTTATTTCTGATGGCAGTAACTTGGCATTCAAAGGCATGTCACCGCAAGGACTGAATGCACACACCTGAAGGTGACCATTTTGCCACATGGTGCTGACATAGGTGTGGTACCATGAGCAGACTGCTTGGTCTGTTTTCCATGCATAGAGGATCTTAAACAGTCTCTCCCCTTCCACCAAGAGTGTCATGAGGTGGGAAAGAGGGTCTGAGGGCACAAGACTCTCTGGAGAGTGCAGAAATAGGAGTCTTACCCAGAGTGTCTGTGCTTCGAACCAGGATATAGGCAGGCATTTGATTTTTCATAAGGGAAGCCTCAGGGGACAAGCAGATGTCCTCAGCTCACCATGCTTTTAACACCTTGTTTATTGCATGAGTTGCAATTTTCCCCTTTTTTAAAGTGTTTTCCCTGCAAAAAGAGCTCATGCTTCCCAGTTAAAAACTGACTTCATCTCTGAGAAGCTTTTGTTTAGCTTTTCAGATCTTCTAATAAAAGGCTTTCCCTCTGGAAATGCCCTTCTATATAGTTTAAAAATAGAGGTGGCAGCTTCGAGAGAAAAATCTGTCATTAATACTAAGACAAGAATTGGTCTATTAGGTGTTTTTCCTCTTCCATAACTGAATTACGATATGGAATTATTGATCATGAGAACGTAAAATTGCATTTCTTTCTTTTAAACCAGGTAAATAATGATATAAGGTGTACCTTAGATGGCTCTGTGTTACTGGGAGTGGTTGTTTACTTTTGTGATATCCTAACTTCAGAGGAATGGTACATCAGAAGCAGAGAGAGCCACCATTAAAAATGGTGTGGTCGCCTATGCTGTACATTTAAATGTAACAAATGTGATCTTGAATAATGTCATTCTCATTTGCACTGCAGTGACATCAACATGAAAGGTGGCATTTGTGTTACTGTTTGCAGCTGGACAAAGGTGATAAGCCTGTCCCAAGCAAAGAGTTCCCTTGATGGTTTGCTATGGCTTATGATTTGCTTCATTTGAGAAAATATTGGTGTTGTGATTGATATTGTATTTTACTAGTGCTGCTGATTGTTTTCTTTGAAGCTGTAGAGGAATCTCCATCCTGAACTTGCTGAAGGAACTTGGGAAGATGATAAAATCAGCCTTTTTTTAGGCATTGTGTCTCTGTAATCCTGATGGAAAGTCCAGACCCGTGGCAGAGGTTCCTAACAAACAGCATACGAGCTTTGAAGCTGTTCTTTGAAATTCAGCTGGCAAATCTTTTTCTTCATCATTACTAATGGTCCTGGCAGTTTCATTTGCCATCTGTTTTCCTGCTACACATAACATTAAGCGGCATGCTTTCTTCCTCATGCAACCTCAAGAATGATTTTGGGCACAGTTTTACCTGATGTACTGATTGTTAGCTAAAACTGTTCCTTAATGATAGGGGGAAGCAGAAGTTAAATTATATTTTGGATTAAACAGGAGAGCTGTAGACTGGAGCTGTAGGTCCTTCGAGCTGGTATGTTAGATCGAGTGCTCAGTAATAGCTTTAAAATTTGCATTGCACACACTATTTAGCTATTTCAGTCAAAGCTGATAGGGATTGAACTACTTCTCATAAAAGTAAATAGGCATGAATACTCCTAAAATTTGTTTAGAAGCTAAGGTGATTAAATATTGCACATCAAATAATCTTAGGAGCTCGTGTGTTTTGATAAGCCGGGGCAGAACTGTAATTGGGCCCAGTTTTTCCTGATAATTTCATGCTTGAAAAGTTATCCGTTATGTCAAACATCCAAAATGATGAGTTCTTCTGGAAGACACAGGCCTAAATAAAGATATTGGCGACCTTATTCATTGATGTCCCTTGACTTTTGGAATTTGTCAGTGTTATCTAATGCCATAGAGCAGTGCAGGATGTTAACTGATAGCAGGCCCATGCATAGAGGGAACTTGGCAGAATAGTAGGCATTGACTCCACACGGACTATACTGTTTACCACTAAAGCAAAAAGGATCTATCTTCATACTGGACCTTTTAAAGTCTGAAGTAAGAGCTAGAGAGAAGAATCCACATTATGGAAATAAATTCTGCACGTCATGGACTTTGAGGGTGAAAAACCTGTGTACATGCACATGCATCAGTGCCAGAAGAGGCGACCGAACCAAGGAAGAACAGGATTTGTATCTGGCAGATACAGTCACAATTTGTGCATGGAGAGATGCAGCAAGTGAGGAACAGAATATTATGACTACAGTCACCTGGTTAAACCACAGAGGGAGCTGATAAGTGGCAAACGGTGAACAGCAGAAGCATGATAAATGCGCTTGTTTTGCATATTATTTTCTATTTTTGTTAAACTCAAGAGATGAGTTTCAGGTTTAGCTTCCCTTATGCTCATTTTATCTATATCCTAAATTTAATTTAGCATCACTATCCTATAAATTGCAGACTTTGAAGAATTACCTCATTAGTCTGGTTTGTGACTTATTTAATTTTGTATTTCTGTCTACACTACCAGCCTGCAGGGTTTTTTTAAGTGAATTTCTTCCTGAGTGTCTGTAACTGGTTTTTAGTGCATTTCTGTCTAGATTGGCAACTGGTATAAATCAGCATAGTCACAACAGTTCCACTTAGCTAGTCTGTCTGTTTTCATATTAATTTTCTTACAGTTCAGGATGAACTCCAGCAGTCTTTGTTCTGGCAAAACTCATGTTTCTTCTCTGTGAACTTCTGTAGTAACAACTACTACAGGAATTGGCCCAATTGGAATGTTTTTTTTCCTTTATAATGTGTGTTTGTTTCAGATGGTAAATAGTATCTATAGTTCTAGGACAACACTTAAGTAATCCTACTCAGCAAATTATTCCTTACACCATTGCAATCCCCTTAATTCCAAGAGGCTTTTATGAAAATTGCTATATAAAACACAAGTGCTTCTGTAATGGTCAATAACAGATGCCCAGAAAAAAGTATAAGAAGCTGGGTATCAGGTAGTGCCATGTATCATACTCTAATACTGCATAGAGTAACATACTGGTTGACATAAGAAAGCATATAGAGGTGTGACCCATTAAAGGAAAAAAGCTTTTCCCAGTACAGTTAGGTTCTAAAACGGAAGGAAAAAAACCAGCATGCAATAGTCTGAATTATAATAGTTCTCCCTTTTTTGGCCACTTTGAAATGTACTTTGAAGAGGCTAAAACTGTAAAATGAACGATGATCTATGAGAGAATTAATGTGTCTATAACATTAAAAAATATATAATTGAATTACTAACATTAAAAAAATATATAATTGAATTACTGTTTCATTTGTGTGTCTTGATACTACCCAATTCTTTTGGCCTGCTTTTACAACTACTTTTGCATACCTGTGACTGTATTCCCCCAAGTAGTTAAACAGAAATTAATGTGATAACCTAATTAAACAATTTGTGTGGGACTATGTTTCCCAGATCAGTTTCTTATGGAGCAAAAAACTTGTTTTTGTTTGCTTCATGACTTGACCAAAGCATTTTCTATGGGATTAAAATATTTTCCAAAGATATTCAGCAAGTTGGTGGTGGTACTGTTCTGTTGTTCAGATTGACTTCTTCGCCTGTCCATGGCAAGAGAGAAATGGGATATCAGCACTTCAGCTATTCAGAAGGATGATCTCTCTGGAGCTGATGTCCTCTAGCTCTTCGCAACCCCTGGCAATATCCCGCAACCGAAGGACAGGACGAGAAGTCAACCACTGATGGGGAGGAAAGACATGCTTTGGTGTAAATGACAAGGCAAGCAGTTACAGTCTGTCACTTTTCTTTCCCTGTTTTAAATGTAGAATGAAGAAGGTTTCCTGCAGGAGGGAATGGTGAATAATACAGATGTTCCTGTGGATCCTGAGAATGAGGCTTACGAAATGCCTCCAGAGGTAAGTCTGTTGTGGTATTTGCTGTGAACGCATGTAGGAGAAGCGCACAGGAGGGGGCTGCATGCTCGAGTTACATCAGCCTGGCACAGGCTGATGCTGTGAGGCTGCAAGGGCACAGCAGAAACGTGGTCTCTTTGGCCAAGGTCTTCTGGAGGTATAGTGCTGGGAATCAGAAAATCCGTTGCTTTCTTGATAGTTTAACAGGAAAACATTGTGTGTGTTTCAAAACACTTGTGCCTGGTTTTCTGAGTAATGTGTATTGAACTTGAATCTTTTTCTTATGTTCGATAGGGAATATGGGAAAAACTGCATCTTCATAGATAGTTTTAGTAGCTTGGCCATTTATCAAAGCATCGTGCTTTGTAAAACACAGTAATTCATGATTATACTCTTAAGTTAATGCAATAATGGGAGTAAATTGTGTTGTTTTTCATAATCCTGCTATCCAAAATATTACTATAATGTGTAACATGATGCATTGGTAGTTGGAGTGGCAGTTTTACAGTAGCACAGATAATTAGGCTGAAAATGAGAGGTATAAAACATTTAGGCCATGATCGAGTAAAAGACTTAAAGGCTTGCTTGATCACTAACACCTTGAATATCACTGGAATGATAGTAGTTAAACATACTCACACAAGTCAGTAAATCATTTAAATGTATCTGCAGCACCTGGTGTGCAGTTCAGCCCAGAGGTAGTCCTCCTCCTTCTCCAAGTGAATTGCCGTGGGTGGCCTCGTGAGTTCCTGGCAACATCAGCTGACCGACGTGTTAACTACTGTAAAAGCCTAACTCTCCTGTAAATACCACAACCTGTAAGGCCCAGTATCTGGGAGATGTGACAAAATAATAATAAATGGCAAGATCCTGATCACATGAAATTCCATAATGTTTTGGCATTGAATACACTAGGACTAGAACAAGCAGTGAAACTAGGATGTATTTATCTAAAATACTAGTAGCGCTGATTTCTGCTCTCCTCATTAGGAAGAGTATCAAGACTACGAACCTGAAGCATGAGAGTCCTTCCCTTCCTTTATATCTCCTGAAATCTACTAACTACTAAAGACGTCCCATCCTGTACAAGTGCTGAGTTCCAATGTGCCCAGTCGTAAAATTTTTTTACAGTTTTTACGGTGTATTTTGAAGTCTTCCATCAGCAATGATTGGAGTATCTGTGACTGCATCCACCTTGTTTCAGCATTTCCCTCCTAACTGGTTGGCAGGGTCATTGTTGTGCTGTGGATATTGTGGCTTCAAGTTTAAAAGTTAAAAAAGAAAATATTAAGTAAAAACACCTAAGTGTCTACTGCTTATTTCTAACTCTGTACATGTTTTGTTGATAGCCTGTCAGTAATTTGATATTGTTTATGATACAATTTTTATTTGTTTCCTATGACTCTTCTTTCTGTGCAGAGATGACTTATTGTGAGAGCTTTATATATATGTGTATGTATTATACATATAAAAAAAGTAATTGAGCATGAACTATGCACCTATAAATATTAGCTGTTGAAATTTTATTGTTTTGTGATGTGTTTTATTAACTTGTGTCTGTAAATAATGGTGTTCAACTGAAGCGAATAAAATGTAACCCATTAAAAATGAACTTCTAAATTAGTGGTGATTTATAATACCTTCTTGCCTCTCCAAAAGCCCCTGTTAAAGCTGTGTTGCTTCCTGTGAAGGAACCGGAGGAACAAAACCAGCAAATGGAAGCCCGGTCTACACAAAAAACAGGGTGAAGAATGAGAGTATCAGGGCTGGGTACCTCAGCTGGAGTAAATTGTTGACAAAATAGATTCATTTTCAGTGCTAATAAGCTTTCTGTTGTAAGGAGAACCTGAGAGTGAATGAAGCCATTAATAACGGGTTGCAGCAGATTATCAGGAAATGATGAGGCCCTTTGAAGAATTACTGTTTCAAGGTTGTTAAAGTGCTGGGCTATACAGAAGAGTGATGGATTACTTGCCATCAATTTGTCTTGTATAAAGTCCCATTTAGCAAAAGTACAGCCTACTGTCTGTTTTTAGACACGGTAATTTTAGTTATGTTGCCTGGATACTTTTCCATATAGAAAAAAGATTTAAATGTGAGATGTTTCTACTTCGCTCATGTTGTATTACCTGTTATTTTGGATCAAATGTTGCCTCTAACCTGAATGATACAGTGTTCTTTTTGTTTAAGGTTCTCTACTCCTGAGCAGGATTTTGAACTTCCCTTACAGCTAGTCTTTCCAGTGTTCTGGGGCATGGACCTTAAAACAGGTAAAGATAATTGTCTGTTTTTTCAAATGGGGAAACTTAGGCGCAACCACATAATGCGTGTCACTGGTATGTACAAAGAGAGACCCAAAACCCCAGAGGCTGAACTCTCCAACTTGTTCTTGAACTGAGCTCCTTTCTGGCTTTCTGCAACCTTCCTGGTATTAGCATGCCCAACGTAGGATAGATCTTTCCAGGTATGTACCCATCCCAGCTGTGTACAGTGGGAGCTGTATGGTGTAGTACTGTGAGTCAAAATCACATGAACATACTGGTTTCACGATGCTTAGAAAACCGGTTCTTCAATTTCTCATGTCATCCCCCAGTCCCAACCCCATATTTCCAAGGAATTTCATTTACTTCAGAGGAATTGCTGTCAAGCTCTTTTTTCAAAGCAATTAAAAATCCCCTTGATCATTTCAAACAACTTGCAGATATTTTCATCAATAGCTACATTGCTTAATGGAGCCTGAAGTCCTGCGCTCTTTTGCAGAAATCTTTCATGATAGCCTGCAACAACCCACTAACAATTTGCAGTCTCCTTCACAGGTGGTGTGTCAAAAGAATCTCTTGACCTGGACATCTCTAGTGTTAAAATCCATCTTAATGCCTCAGTGGTAAATCTATTGATTGCGTCCATGGAAAATTAATATCAGGACAGGGCACAATGTAAGATGCTGCTTTTATAGCTATTAATGTTTTTAAAGATCTTTCTGTTCTAGTAGGATTCGGGAAGAAAAGCCCAGTGCTGTATTGTGATTCCCCCTCCCTGCCCCCCCCTCCCCCCCAGCATCCCCGGGCCTACCTCTTCCCGGAGAACATGGGTCCGAAGATCAATTGAGAGCAGTCAGATGCCTGATACTTTAGGAAATAGCAGCCTAAGTAGAATACCTATTTCTGTTGTTCATCTTCTCTTCCACAGCCCACAGGTCTTGATTGCTCTATTGTTTCTCTATTAGGGAATCAAATTAAACTGTTTGGTTGCTCACATGTTGCAAGTAAGTCGTGCACTTCTTAAATAAGCTGTGGGGAACAGTATGTCATAAAAAACAGTAATAAGAATAAATTGACTCCTGAGACTGGCCCATTGTCTGATCATGTAGGAATTAATTATTTTCTTTCGTAGGTTAATATCAGCAAATCATTCGGAGTTTTCAGGTCATTTAAAACGTACCATAGGCAATCAGTTTAGTTTTTGTGCCTCTTGCAAACATGCCCTCAGATGGCCCCGAAAGTCCATGGGACCCCTGGTTACTATGGCAGCACAGCGTGATGCACTGCTCTGGTAACAAGCTGCATTTTAATTAGATTCCTTAAGGGCTGTCTGACCATCCTTTCCAGGTAAACTAAATGCCATTTTGTCTTATTTCCTGCAGAGATGAATACTGACACGCTGATTGCAAATGTCAGAATTGTGTTGGATTCTAAAGATGAACTAAATAGATACTGCTGTATTCAGATTTTTTTAAGTGTCTGCCCTGGGTATTAAAAAACGCTTCTACTGTTGTGATAACATTTGCTTAAGCGATGCCTGCCAGAGAGGGATATACCTCAGAGCCCTCTTTTCCTTAGGAGCCTAGATTTCAACTCAAACCGAAAGCAATCTTCTGTCCTCAAATTACGAGTTAGTAATGAGTCTCACCATATCCCAGTTCTCCAGGGAAAAAAACACATGTTGCTTTTTTGTTCTATTTTGACAGCTTTAATTGGTCTTCTAATGGTTCCTAATTAGACACATTGTAATAATGTTTTTATTACTGTAAATCATAGTGTTAATACTTGTGTTACATGCCTTTTGTATAATGACTTTCAAGTCGTTGTATTTGTCTGAGGGATAAGGCAAGAAATGCCCTCCTCCTCCCACCGAGACTTCCCTTCCTTCCCTGGAGACAGTTATAGGCAAGTTAAGGTAAATTACAATGTCCTAAACTCAAGGAAAAGTAACATGCCTGCATCTCTTCAGGAAGCACAGATTTTACTCATCCTGGCTTTCATAGCGTGGGCAGTCTAGGCTCAGTGATTCTCCTATGGAAGCATCCGACACGGACAGCAGGTCAATCAGCTGCAGCAGACAGAGTAGAGACCTCTGCCTCCAAGAGCTGGGAGACTTGAAGATTCAGGGCCGTCCATTTAATGGCTGAAATTATTCCAGGAGCACAACGGAAGACAGGTACAGAATGGCTGCCTACACATATTCATAAAATCTTAATATACCAAGTAGAACTACTTAATGGCCTCTAAGATTTGATCCAAAGTTCACTGAAATCTGTGGCAAGATTTCTACTGGCTTCACATGGGTGTTTTAGGACACCCGTAGCTCCAGTATACATTTGATCTTCTCATACAAATTACATGTGGCAGTCTGTACTGACGTGATGAGTTTCCAGTTCTTTTCTGTATGCTTTTTAGGCAGAAAATAACTGCTGAAACCCTTGCTTCTGGAGTTTCCTAAGGCACTGGCTGTACGGTACTTTTTTTGTCAGATAGATGGTGTACAGTGGAGGTGATGCTCCAGGGCTCTGATCCCTAACTCGCTGAAAATAAAGGGAGTCTTTTCGTTGACTTATGTGGGTGTGGATGATTCCTGGTGCCTCTCAAGTCTGCATAGAACTCGGAGATGGCAGAGATCAGATGATCAAGGTCCCTCTGCAGAATATGCAAGAGTAGCAAAAGTAGCAGAAGAACAAAGATCACCATAAAATCCCACAGCTAAGTCCTCACCAGGCTTCTTCAGCAGCGCTGTGGTCTTATACGCTGGCGGAATACCATACTGTAAATACTGCATGGTACAGCATACCTCAAATGTTGGGTTTGAGTGGAGTAGTTGTCCTTAGGTATTGCAACCTTAGAGATAATTACTCTTTCAGGTAACTGATAAATCTTTGTGTTCTGCTCTGGAATAGCTTAGGACGTAAGTGGGAGAAGATAGATGGTTCCCCGATACTGGTTTTGGGTTTAATTTCAGTTCTCACGAGGCTTCCAGTGACTTTGACTAAACTATCTGATACTTTTTGGCCCCCAGCTTGAGGCTTTCAATATTCCTGGAAAAGACGCTAATAATGGTCTTCACAGGGTATCATCATTCTGCTTGGATATATGCAGGTCTGAACTAATAGCATCATTTTTCACATAAGCAGACTTGCTCTTGAGTTACAGTAACCAAAAGCAAATGAGATCTTAGTCTTCAGTGTCTCCATGCTGCATTTTTAATGGAAAATATCATCTGTTTAAATGCAGACATAAACAACTTTTCTCAACCCTGCCTGACATTTAACGTGTAACTCAGAAGGTTCCTCTGATCTAAAAAAGGCTGGCAGATGGAAAAACAGCAGGTGGAACCTCAGATGAGACAGCCAGGAGGTAACAAACAGGGTAGGAAACTAGGTCAGATGAGATTTCTTCCATCTTGGAAGAAATGCTTTGAAAATGCTTCCTCCATTAGAGGCATGAAAGTGGGTTTTCAGCATTTTCCATTAATATTCACATCTCTGAATAGGTCAGAGTCTATCAGCATCTGATACGTCTATAGGGCATACTTCTGCGGAAAAGGTGAATGTCTGAGATTTACAAGTGTGCTTTTTTCAGCTGCAGCACTGGAGACCTCTTTAAAAGAGGCTAGAGCACCCATGCGTTTCTGATGATTAACTTGAGATTTAACAAGGAGAATGTTGTTACAAAAAGCCAACTGCTTGGGATACCTCAACTTCTTTTCTTTTTCTCTCTACTCACCGCTGTCCCATTTGTTTCTTTCTCTCCACTACTCTGCTAAATTTTCAGAGGGTTAGATCTTACCCTGTCCCCATTGCCGAGTGTCCATTTTACTGCAAAATCTTATTCCAGTCATTGCGTCTAGTACATTGTGATGAGGCTGCAAGCGTGCCTGGAGAACTGGGGTTTAGTCTTTGACCCTCCCACTAAAAAGAGGAAGGACCACAGCTCGTCTCCTCCTCGGGATGCTCCCATCACTACTGTATCCAAAGACACGGCAAGGCAGAGGCACTGCTCAAAAGCACTGAGGTGGAGAAGCACGGTGGCAGAGGAGATTGGAGAAGCAAAACAGGCGTGAGAGCCTTGCTGAGAATTGGCTGGCATTCATCCTGCCTCCCTCCCCCAGGCAGTGCTTCTGGTGTCAGAGACTAATGATAGGAAACAGCCCGTGGTTTTACAATGCTTCCAGGGACAGGTACCTCAAGGAGCCAGGTAAATTCAGAACAGGGCTGCTTTGCTCTCTGTGAGGCAGAATTCCCGTGCTCTTTGAGGAGACCTGGCTTTTTACGTTGAATTTCCTTTTCTCCTTTTCTGCCACCTGAAGTCCTCTGTACCAAGAAAATAAAAGCAATTAACGGATGAGTGTTCTAGATTAATAAATATAAAACAAAGTGTGAAAGCTGATTTTACCAGTCTCCTGCACAGAAAAGGGAATTGCACAATTCCCATAGGACTGTTATCCTCTGTTGTTTGATCAGGAGTCTTACTCATGTGAATTTCAGTTGTAAAATTCCATGAAGCCTTGCAAAAATAACAAAGATGGTCATCTAATCTTAGCACTTGGTAAGATGGCATCCTGCTGACTTGGTTATATTGGTACTTCGTAAAACCAGAAGAGTCTTATAAGGAGCAGCCTTAGCAAGAAGACAAGACAGTGCTGTTGAGTAAAAGTGGACAAACGTGTTAATAGTGAAAATGTAAAGGACAATAATTTACAAATGCTACATAATAAGACCAAAAAGAAATGAAATCTGTTATCTCGGTCCACTAAGTAAGTGGCAACTTTCATTTGCAAAGAAGGGTGATGCAGCTCCTATGAAACACTTGAAACAAAACTCCTCCTATTTATTCAGCCCCCTCACTCCAAAATCAAGTTCCCTCCTGGCCCACATTTGCAGCAAGAGAGTAATATATTTCATTTGAATAATTGGATGTTCTTAAGTGTGAAATAAATGAAAGTGCATTCAAAGCCTTCAATTTTCTTTTTCATTCTCAGTTTTATGAAAGCTTAACAAATTCAAATATGATGATAATTCCAGTCTGTTACAGTGTGCGCGAAAGGCAGTTGCTGTGCACTAAAGGGACAGATCTCCTGTATTAACACATTTCACGGACAGATGAGTTTTTCCTGCCATTAGGAGTTGTTCAATGCCTGCGTGCTTATAATCTAGGTTTACTGTTGACTGCACCCGATAGAGACCTGCTATTTGGAAAATGCTTGAAGAAAGGAAAGGAGTTGTCCTCTCTTTTATTCAAATTTCATACATTTTTTTTAATATGTCTGAAACGTGATTTTACGCATCCCTATGAGGACACCATCCTGCGTCACGTTGGATACATAAAAGTATACATACGTATGTGGTTTTTTAATGGATAGTCTGTGTGTGTGTGCATCCATATAGGTAAGTATGTATGGGCATTACCATTAAGTACTATAAAGTGCTACTATTGTAATGGTGGTTTTTCGGGGGGGATTATCCCAAATTCAAGGAATGCATTTTTAAGGCATTTAATATAAATATTAGGTAATATATTTGAAAGCTTCCAAACTCTAGCCTCACAACTAACAGGCCAAATCTGCATTAGCAGAGTTTTGCAGGTGTAACCACATAACTCTACAAATCCAGATGTGGCTTCTTAGCTACAGTGCAGGGTTACCGACATCGTTTGGTCCCTTACAGTGAAACACACTAGATTAATAAAGATGCACTATTGCTACTACACTTCTGGACTAGGTGTTCTTGATGATACAGCTACATGAGTTGAGAATCGCGTTTATTCTCACCCGTGTTGTGTTTAGTGCTCTTCCAGGGACTGAAGTGCTTGTCACAGTGCCAATTCCACTTGTCTGAGCATGATAATAAAAGTGCCCTACCCAGAAACCCTGGCATTGCCTAGTTACACAATGGATTTCTTGGCAAACCTTTATTATGTGGGGTTGGCCTTCTGCTCCTAGGAACAGCGTGGTTTTCCTGAACCCCCGACTGCCAGTGGGATGTTGGCTACTATGTGACCAAGAACAAGCTCTTCACGTCAACTGTCATCACGTAAACAATCGTGCTAAATCAGGGTAGTCTGTCTCTCTCTCACAAAGAGAGAAGCTATGCTGCTTAAATAAAGGGAATTATCCTGAGCTTGAATATACACCTGAGTGTTAGCGGAGCAACTGTGACCCGGAGCAGCTTGATGGCAAGGCAGCTCTGGGAGGATGTTAGCTGGCTAATGCAAGTCAGTCTAGAGGAAATGAAAGCAAAAGTGCACACTCTCTCAGGAGGGTGGGTAGATCTGGAAGAAGAGGATTGGTGGTGAGAAGAGTGCACTTGGGGGAGAAACAGCATTTAACACATTGATAAATCGCCCTTTTTTTTTTTTTTCCCTCTTTAATCACTTTGTCTTGTCTTACATGTCACAAGGTTGCCGGAGAAAAGATCATTGCCTATTCCATGACTGTTCACTCCCTAGTGCAACGGGACCCCAGATATTCCTGAAACGTAAGTAAAGCGTGAGGATGATACTGTTAAACTGGAGGTTCATGAGTCAAGTATGTTGTCTCAAGAGACCCTTTTGAAATCCACAGGAAAATGGTACAGGTGGCATTGGAGCAGAGTTCAGCTCTCGGCCCCCGTGGGCTACTTCAGCTCTTTGTAAACTGTTGCCTGAGTTCCTGCTAGTGTTCTGATTACACAAAACACAGGTGCTGCCATGGAAAATAAAGTTTGAGTTTACTCAACAGCAAAGAACTTTGGCATTGTTTAAAATGATGTACGTTTGCCTGCCCAGCTCCCATTGCTGAGCATCTGAACCAGCTCTACCTCCACCTGGCTGACAGGGATGTAATTTTCAGAGAAGGTGCTGACTTAAAAGTGAGATTTACATTATCTCATCACAGAAACTGGGAAGGGAGTGTGTGGCTGCACTTTTGCAAAAAAGCAGATGCTTTCGAGAGGTAAGTGGGAAGTATTGCTTTGCTGTACTTGCAGAAGTAGTGCACCCGATGTAGGGCTGTGCCTTCCTGCTCTTGTGTCTGTGATGGGCAGGAAGCGTTGCCATTAGAAAATTAAATCAATGGGCAAGTGCAGATCCTACAAGACTGTAGCACAGCAAGGGCATCCTTTGGTAATGTAAGATACAGAGGCAGACTTTAATTCAAATTCTGCTAATTGCTTATGGTGCCATGGTAGGAAAGTCAGCCCAGCTGAATTTATGACCAACTGTAAAACACAAACAGCTGTACTTGTAAAGTGCTCATAGATCTGAGAGGTGTTATTATTGCTAATCTTGAAGCTAATCTGACACCCTTGACTAATGTGGATATAATATGGCAGAAGAAGGTAAAGAACTGGAAATGAATTTGTAGCTAGTTGCCACGGTTTGATGTTTCTTTCTCTCTGCTTTCTCCTGTCACGCATTTTTATGTCCTTTACCAGGGCTGAATGGCTGTCTTGACTTTAAGAAACACAGCACAAGATCTAGACAACCAAGCTGAATGAGATAGAACGGATAGCAGGCTCTCCTGTGTCACGCAAGTATTTACTGCTAAAGTGTCCAAGCCATACTGCTCATAGAAGGCTGACTTTTAAAAAAAAGGAAACATTACTACAAGGGGTTTTTTTTTAATATCCCATTTATCATTCTACTGGTGGCAAAAATGAACAGCGTGTCTTTTCCTCCAACTCCTTAATTTAAACTGAAAGCAAAGAATGGCTTCAGTTAGATGTAAAATGCAAAAAATTCTTTAGTTTTCTCATTAAATAAACTGAAACATGAGTGTTTACAGGGATATCATTAATTTGCATGATATCAGTTTGCAGCTGAGGTACCTGAAGATTAATGTGTGTCCGGCTTCCCTGGCCTGGGGTCATGCTCCAGCCACATCCTGACCCCAAGACCCGGATCCCTATGGCAATGACCCCTGGGCTAGAGGAGAGCTGTGACTTGCTCTGATCAGCTCTGAGCTTGTTGATTGGGGCAGCAAGACTCTAGTTTGTGCTCTGGTACTGTTGTGTCCAAGTGTTAGGAATTGGATCCTTCCTAGCCACTTTTTTACCTCCAGGATCTGGAAAGAATTTCACTCACAAACAAGAATGGTTCTGATGCTGTTCCCAAAGCACTTCTGCCAAAGAATAGTCTTTTTTTCTCTCTTAACTTTTGGTTTTGTCTTTCTGCTGATCTTTAGTGTTCAGTTACAAAGCCAAAGATGTGTTGACTATCAGGTAATAACCTTGCACATCCCTAATTCCCAGTGGAATCTCTAGATATGACGTACAGAAAGTGTAGGGTCAGGACAATTGGAGATGCGCTGACGTAAAAAAAAAAAATCTGCTTTTTTCCCCCTTTTCCATTTATGTTATTTCCACACTAAATGGTTACGAATGTGTTAATATTTGTGGGTACATTACTAGATAGTAAGTAGGTAGCTTGGCCATCTGAAGGGAAATAGAGCAACAGAGCTAGAGAGTGGAAACCAGCATTGTGGCGGCTTCTCCATAATTATCTTTCTGTATCAGTGATTCTAGTTACATGTCACGGTGTAGTGAGTTTGGGTTTGCAGAGCCAAGAGGGAACCTTGGAATAAGTGTTCCAGGTGTGAACACACACTGGTGAAGCAAAATCCATTTATAACTATAGGGACAATTAAAAGTCAGTCAGACCTCAGAGTCCAGGTTTAATTAATCTGCTCATTGCAATCCAAGTAGTTTATTTTCATGCTTGTCAATCTGATTTCCTTCTCCAGAAAGGAGACTGGGGTTACCTTGCTGTTGCTTTTGAATCCCACTTTGCACAGTACTTTGCTGTTCAAAAATCTTAAAAGAAGCCATTTCTTCCTCCTGCCACCGAGAGCATCTGGGCTTCAGATTTCTGCCTGCCTCTTTGCTGATGTCTATCAGATTTACCTTCTCCAAAAGTAACTTGCTACAATTTTTGTGGGTGTGCAAGGCTTTACCTATCACTTGGGAAAAGCTTGCTGAAGCATAGAGGGATCTATCACTCTTCTATTGGCATTTGCCCGGGTTCACACAGTGGTGTACTTTCAGTGCCATTCTTAATGGTACTGTTTGTAAGAAAATCAGTATTTGTGACTGTCACGTGCAGATTATCGGCCAGCTCAGTGGTGTCATATCTGTGTTTTCTGATGAGATTGTAAATTCTCTGGACAGGTCTGCAGCCTGTTTCAGATCTTACTTTCACAGTACTTACATATCCCTGCAATCCCAGGTGCTTCAGTTGTTATTATTTATTGTCTGCATTAGGAGGGCATCCTCAGGCCCTAGACATAGTTGGGCCAGGAGCTTTAAAACACCAGATTGAAGAAACAGACCTTTTACACAGAGAGTGTAAATGGATTAGCTGCTATTTACAAAGCTGAAAGGGAGATGAGTTTTTGGTGACTCTTCAGAACATCTGGCATATCCCCAGTGCCATGCGAACAAAAAACAACATTGCAGGGAAAGGCTGTGAAATACTTTTTTTTTTTTTAAATGCCATCAGTCCCCCATTTGCCACCAATTACATAGGCTTGAGAGCAAGGGAGATTGTTTTTCAGAATCAATTGGAAAAAACCCTAGGTTGTAGACTGACCTGTTGGGGATTGAGCACTGACCCTCTGATGCAATGTTCTTGCATTTTCTGATGAAAGAGTGGGTAAACTGTAGAGTACTGTTGGCGACTGAGCATCAAGTAGCAGGATAAGCCAGCGCTCGGTGTGCTCCTTGCTTTGTTAGGATGTCACCGCGAGGTCAGGGCCAAGTGTTTCCCCTCCTAAGCTGTACAATCACGCCTTACCTCTTGAACACAGGAACAAGAGCGCTCTGGCAGGTATCTCTGCTTCTCTGCTGAAGTGGTGCTGTTGGAAAACATATTCTCACCCCCGCGTTGCAGACAGCAGGCAGAGATGCAAGGCAGAGGGCCCCTGGCGGGCTGGACGCCTTGTGTGAGGACCAGTAATCTCACCCCCTGTTAGCCCAAGTCTTTCTACACCTGGGGTATGAGCACTAACCATCAGCTGTGTTTAATTATAAACTACCCGGATAATCAGACTGGCTTTAAAGACTTGCCTGTTGCTTTTGATAGTTAATTAGGAGTTTGTCTCTGTAGTGGCTTGAGAATAGGCCAGAAAACTGCACAAATTCCAGGCTGTTGCTATTAGTTCTCGATGAGCAGAGTACTGAAAATTAGTGTGGCTCTACTGGTCCTCAGTAAACTAACAGGTCAACCCTTTAAAATGAAAGAGCTGGGGAAATACTGCATTTTACAATACAGCTTAAGTTTATAAAGCTGGAAGGTTTCAAAACAGAAAGGAAACCCACACTTGTATTTCCAAAACCACTTTGCAATTTAGTTTTTTTCTGCTAAATGAGATTTTGGCAAAATTCACTGTCCCGCGAGGGATTTAAATTTGGATGGAAATTCATAAGATTTTTCATATTACTTCTAGCACCACATACTCCAGTAAGATCTTTTCAGTATTCCTACCTTGCAATAAGAAGCTGTCTTAAAACTGTGTTACTATCTGGATAGAAATATCTTAGGCCTGTCATCCCCCCCTCCCAGCAAATTCTGTTCTGTGTATTTATCATCACTGTTATTTTAGATGAATGACCCCCCAACTTCTGAGACTAACCTTGTTGTGGGGTATCTTGAAAACCAGCATCACCTTTCAGGGTCATGTCTGAATATACTTTCAAAACCCTACCGAGAATGTTACTCGTATGTCATCATTTACATACTGGTTTTAATAGGTTCTTCATAAAAAGAACTTTAAAGAAAAAAAACCCTTTCATGTGATTTGTAGCACCAATATGCCTTTTTTTCTTTTCTTAAACATTTTGCCATTCAGGCCATCAGACAAGCAGCTGAGGAGCAGACAATCTGTTTAGATACGAGATTTTTTTGTACGAATGATTCACCAAATGATAGCGTACTGTTTATATTTCAGTTAATCTAGTGACAAAATGGTATAAAATTAATTCCAAGTCAGGCTCCCAGTGCAGGCGAGGCAGTGCATCTGAATCGCGGAGCCTGCTCCTCCCTGCCTCACGGCTGCTTCTCCCGCTCCCTGCTTTCTCCTTTCCTTGCCGTGTGTCTGTATGTAGCCTGAAGTGTCTCGCGCAGCTGAAGAGCCTGATGAAGCCTGGGGAGTTTCCAGGTCAAGGCTTTAGGTCATTTGCTGGTGGACACACAGAAATACAAATATCAGGGTTACAGACGGGTACAACCTTTTGTCCGAGTATGTTTCCAGGAAGTCAGGGTTACTGTGCGACCACCTAAAACACTTCACCTGTGTATTTAAATAGCATCTTTTTGTGGATACTTTTAAAAATCTGACCTCATAAATTTTTAGCTGTAGAGATGTCAGGACACAAGCCAGTGTGATGGCGATGACTAGTAAGATTTTCTTAGTTTGCCCTTTTATTTGGGAGGAGGTTACTCTCTTTGCAGCCTGCCCAGTACTTATGGGCAGTCACACCAGAGAGACTGCTCTTGATTTTTAAATTACTATTGATGAAAAGTCACAACCCTTTTCTCACTTGTAGTCTGTAAATCAGATGGAAAACATCTGCTAGAATGGAAGAAAACAGATGTGTTCTGTTTAAGCAGCTCTAAAAACACTCTTTTAACTCTGTACCAAATATATCTCATTTCATACTAGTGATTCATATTTCTTGCATCAGCTCTTGACTTTCAGTGAGCCTCTTCCACGTCACACTCACATTGGAGTACCTCAACGGTCATTTTAAAGGAGGCACAGGGTGTGGGGTTGCGGTGGGCACTGATTTTGATTTTGAATCTGAGTTTTTAATTTCTCCTTTCAGCAAGGAAAAAACCCAGTGGCAAGTCCCCAGGGAAAGTGGGAAAAGGAAAGCCAGTTTTTCCTCCTCCAATCTCAGGAAAAATTACTGTAGAAGTGCCCAGCAAGGCAAGTCTTTCAGTCTGTCCTTTTCACACCAGTAGCCTCCTTTCTTTTTTCATCCCTATTCACGCACTCCCGCTTTCTCTTCTTACCCACCCTGGAGCACAAGGCGGTCTCAGGTGTTTTGGAAAACGTCACCATTCACTGATACTTCGCAGCATCCAGCTGTGGCTTCTGGGAAATGACTTTTAGATTTTGCACCAACTGCCCAAAGGCTGGGGCAAAGGAGACGTGCAGAGAGGATGGTAGTGAAGCTGAGCAAGCAGAACAGAAACGTGAAAGAGAAAGGTCTGCTGTGAAGAAGGGGAGAACAGAGACAAAGGGATGCTCCCCTTCCTTTTCTGCCCTTAGTTGCTGGTAGGCATGCTCTGTGTGCTTGAAAATCTGGACCTTCCATCTCAAAAAGACCATGGTCACTACCACATTTAGACAGAGAAAAACAAGTGGCTGCTTGATGGCAATAACGTTAACAAGACCAGGCTGGACTCAAGCTGATGACTCAGTGTATGATAGCATACTGCAATTATGCCATGCCATTCGTTCCTAATTGACCTGCTGCTGCCGGTTGTTTATTTGTTTAATATTTGTTTATTCATACATTGCACCGCCCTTCTCCGTCCTTTGCCAAAATTATATTGCTAATGATTAACTGCATGTGGCACTCCTGTGGTGCGGTGCTCAGTTATGCCCAGTGGTGCTGGGTTATTTCGTGCAGTGCTGTAGTGAAAACAGCAAGTGAGAAAATTCAAGCCTAGAAAAGCAATAATTTATTACAGTAGAAATTAGCGCTGAATGAGTCACACTGCTGATAGATTCTGACATGCAACTGATCTATTAGAGGCTTGCCTTTCTGCAAGTTTTTGTCTCCCTCTCTTCTCCAGATGTGCTCTTAAAGGCTGCACAGACAAATATTTCCTCGCTTGGAACTTTCTGTTTGTTCTTATCTACAAAAGCTTTTGAAAAAAGACCCTAAACCTGAAAGTTGGTAAATGTGAGAAGATGGAGCAGGGCTTTTCTTCTGTCTTGTGATGCTTTGGTATTGTTAGTAGAGGGTGAATGTTAACAGCAGGTATTTTGGGACTGTAAAATATAGCCTGGAGGCTGATAACTGCATGGTCTGTGAAAAGGTATTTATGCTAGCCAAGTTTTTCCAAAAAGAGATCTGTGTCCTCATTGGTTTCCTTGGACTTTAGGGCTTTTGCTCAGTGCCAAGATACGAAAACTTACATTAAGGCAGCACTTTAAGGTGCACCTTTACTCCCAGCTGCATACTATAAATACTAGGTCAAGCATCCTTTACCTCCTAAAGGTAAGCAGTCCTCCTAAAGAGTAGGCTATTGAAACCCGCTGGTACTTTCCTTAGGACCACATGAGTTAGAAGCCCTGTTTATCTCCCTGTCCACAGAATAGTCCTTCTGTCTTGAGACAGAGCAGTGCAAAGGGGCAAAAGGCAGGAATCCCCTCGTAGAAACTGCAGCTAAGTGCTGCCTTCTCCACAGATGAACGATGGGTATCTTACATGACTAGTCAGTCTTCTAAATTCAAAGTACAACTATATTTTACATTGCGGGCTGGGGGGAGGCTGAAGAATGAGACTGAACTTAATTAGTAATCCTTATGTGCAAACTGTTTCTGAATCTCAGCAGGAGTTGCTAAGAAAACAGTATGAAATAATATTTGAATATTGACAGTGACAAGGACTGCATAATACTTTAATTTCTGACACTTCCTCAGCCCTGGGTTGTTCCTTATAGAAAAGGAAAAGCAGCACAAGAAAAGGGTATATATTCAATTCTGTGCATATAGATGCAAACACAATATTGAGAAACTTGATCAAATCCTTCCAAGAGAGGAAGAATGGGTTCTGTTTAAATTTAGTGTTCATCTGCTAGCTTCAGTAGTTTGTCTGGGGGAGGTAGGGTTGTCATCTCCTCTGGTGCCATCAGAAAAACTCCTTGTAAAGGCTGAGGTGACTCAAACAGATAAACTGTTTTATAGGTGTCCTTAACAGAGAGAAACAGCTTTTGTTCTATTCTGCATCAACTTTTAAGTTGTTTTGAGTGTGTATCTTAACCTGAGCTGCATTGCTGAATTCATAAAAAGTGCTTCTTTAAGAGTCTGAAGAATCCCAAAAGATCATTTTTGGGTTTGTTGGGTTTTTTTTATTTTTTTATTTTAATCTCTCTTGCCATCAATTTGGTCAAAATGTGAACAAAATGTGAAAATTTTGAAAAATGTTGGCCAGCCTGCCCTAGTTAGCATCCAAAAACTTAAATTTTAGGTTACTGTCTTGTAGACTTTAATTAAAAATAATAAATAGGATGAAGTACTTCTCAACTGTCCACTGGAATCGTAGTAAGTCATGTTTCTCGGGGGACAAATGCAGTATATTTTTTCCCCAGTGAGGGAACAGTGTAGTGCCAGTGCTGGGGGCAGGTGGGACCTCCGGGGACTTGCTCATCAGTTATATCATGGAGACAGCAAGGAGAGGGGCAAAGGTGAAGCATGGTAAAGATCCTACAGAAAGTGGTTTTGGGGCATTTCATTCCAGTGACGTGAATAGTTACAGAAATGAGCACAACAGAAAAGGCCAAGGGCACGACAGAGGCTCCGAGAGCTCTTTCCGCAGAAACTCGACCAAAGAGAATCGATGGCTGGAAGGAAGGAGGGAAGGCAGCTCCAGACATCTGCGCACTATGCGTCTGGTGAGTTCGAAGAAGATGGGGAAGTGAAGAAGCAGCGGCAGGGGTGGGCCCTGGCATGAAATCATAGGCAACGTGGGGACAGAGCTGAAACACTTGGTTGTAAAGCTCCACCTTCCAAAATTGCTCAGCCTGCTAATTGGAAAGGGTTATGTGAGACTTACCACTTCCACAGAGCTGTTAATGGACTGTTGTGTTGGTTTTCTCTGTTGTGTTTTTTTTGTTTTTTTAAAACTTGTTCCAAGAAGATGTGTCTGGTTGCCAGCCTCACCTTACTGTCTGGAGAGGGAGAGACTTAAGGCAACGCTTACTCTGGCAGACACGGCTGGTGGTTCAGACAGGGCTGGCAGGAAAGGAAACTGTTGACTTAAACTGTTTTACCTGCAAAGGCTTTGCTTCCCACCAGAGACCTTGTGCACAGCATTTAAATCTTAGGTGCGTTATTGATAATAACAGAATGTAAAGGAAAAGGAAGCAATCTTTAAATACACCCTGGCATGCATGGTTATATGTTCTCTGAAATCGCCCTCCAGTGCTCAGTCCCCTCTCAGGAAGCCTCCTGGTCTTAAAGCACTGGCAGAATTCCGTGCAGTGTGGGTTTTGGATTAGCCTTGAAATGTGACCTTTTGCATCCCTACAGCAGTAGTTATGTCTGCAGCCTATGCTTTCAGCTGCCTTTCTGTTTTTCACTGGAAGGCGGCAGGGCGTGGGGGTGAGGTTGCCTGCATCTCTCCAGGTGGAAGGGTTCCTGGAGAGATGGAGAGGCAGGTACGGTTCTGTCTGTCACTGCCCACGTGGCCAGGGGATGGGTTCAGTCTGCTAGCACTTTGGCTATGGTGTGGTATTATTCCTGAAAAGTGTTTTTAACTGCAGCTAAAAACATGTGAGACCTGGAGATTGGAAAATATTCCTCATGGGCAGGAAGAAAGGTGTAACTATTGGTAGTTATTTGCATTATTTCTGGTGCCAAGAGAAATACAACTTTCTTCCCCCATACGTGGATATTCAGATGACAGTTCCTTTATTTTCCTGTAGGGAAGCAATTACATGGGCCTCGTGACGGTAAAGAGTTTTGGTTTTGTTTTTAATTATCTTTGTTTTCTTATTGCCTCCATAAAATTCATTATTTCTTCCCCAGCTTTTTATGTCTCCCTTCTGAAGACAGATTCTGTTTATGGGTGTACTATTGTTCTCCTCCCCCTTTATACATTTTTATCGCTATTTCCAATTTCAGCTAATGAGTTTATTTCTGTCTGGAGCGGGTGCAGAGGGCTAGGCAGTTGCAATAAAAATGTGACTTTTAATGCTAGCACAACTGAAAGTTTGCTGATAAAGCATTTGATGTCTTAGGTCCAAACTGGGTTCCGGGTTGGTAAAAGAACTCAATTCTGGCTATTGGCTTGTCAATACAATACAGATTTCTCACTGTCATCCAGTTCCCAACGGCACCTTGGCTGGAATTTAGAAAAGATGGAAACAAATGTCTTCTATCCTTTCAGCTCAGGTTTTACAGCCCTTTCACAAGCTACCAGTTGCTGTATTACATTTCCAACCTGTGCGGCATCCTGAAAATATTAGAAACAAAGGGTTATGTGATTAGCCCAACTACTGGAACACTGCCTATCAAGTATAAATGGTAAATCAGCTTTCCAGACAAAGCCTGTGTGAAGTACAGCCTGCTGCTTAAAGCATTGGCACGATGCTCCTACTTCTCTCTTTAGAAGTTTAGAAACAAACTCTCTTTGTTTTCCAAGAGAGAGAGATCGTAGTCAATTGAAATGGGTGGAATAGTAGCATCATTCTTTTCCTTTCTTTTCTTTTAAAAACATGCATTTTGCTGTTGGCTTTTTTTCAATCATTTATCAGCAGTTTGTTCATGATGCTCAGCTTCAGTTATTTTGGAAGTGCCTGAGTTTTTCTAGTGAAATGAGTCTGTTATGATTGTTAAGCATCTCTTTATGTTATATCAGGGCCCTTATATACTGATTTGATAGATTAAAGAGGGCTTAAATTACAGCCTTCCCTGTCCACATACACTAATTACACTTCCATGTCTATTGAACAGAACTCTACGTTAAGTAAAGAATTTTTTTTTTTAAATATACACATTACATATAGAATGTCAAGTATCCATAGGCTACAAATCTACTACTGTGTGAAACTATGGGAAATATAGATGGCCTTAGGAGTAACACTTTAAAGAAAATGCAGCAGTCACTGCAATACATGTGTTGCAATACACTGCAATTCTCATGCTGGGAAACAGCTGCATATAGTAATCTGCAAATATATATATATTAATTTAGACTAGTTTTAATATACTCATGGTCGCTGCTTGTTAACTTACGATTCAATGTATTCTCATTAGCAAGAATGATATTTTGCTGTGTGCCCAATAATCGCCACCAAGGGGTACTTGATTGTTAGGTCCTGGGTGAAAAATATTCCTCGTCAATGACCCTGAAATACTTGGACAATTCAGAGCAATAAAATGAGAAGCAGACTTGCCTGACACTCTTTTAATATAGCATGGGATTTTTCAAAGGAACCTACAGCATTCAGATATCCGCCAGGCTTCGTACTGCAGTTTGTTTAGTTTACTCCAGGTAACTCTTCAATCAGGTTTTAGTGTTTTAGCCCCAACTCCAAGCCCAACATGAAATGATGGCATCTCCCTCTAAGGGAGCTTGCTGGCAGGGCAAAGAACTGATTTTATTGATGGTGGTGTTTTTAAATGAAAATGACATGTTGCTTTTAAAAATCCATGGTTTTTTCCCTACCTGTTATGGAAATGTTTTCTGTTTGTAAGGTCTGTGTTTCTTATGCTATATAAGGCTTTGTTCTACTGAAAAGTTTCCATAACCTCTAGGGTTTAAATTAATATTAATGTATTTCTGTGTGTACTGTCCACGGGGAAAGAAAAGTACAAACCATTACTGGGATGTGGATGGAGATGTATGTAATTCATTAGACATCTGTTTTTAAAATCAAGCTGCTCACCTGGGGGCCAGCACAGCTCTTGGCTGCATGCACCAGGCTTCTACCCAGGGCGCAAGACTGGGAGTCGGTGTATAGATGCTGTTTATATATGTATTTTCCCGCTCTCTACCCTTTAAATCTCTGTATGACCAGCCTGCACCTTTGGTCTGCATGTGTTTTGTCTCACCTGGTGCTGACCAGGGCAATCCAGAAAGAAAAGTGGAGCTTTTGCATCCACTGCTTTGGGTGGGGATGCCTGTGCCCAAATGTGCATGTTTAAAGGTGGAGTAATATCTTCACGGCCTCCTCATGCTGAAATGGGAATCCACCTCAGAAGCGTGTCTTTAAGCAACGATGGATGCAGTATGTCAAAAGGCAGTGTACTGCCTAGGATTTAGATATTGTAGCGATGACTTTGGTGAAAAGACTGGCATATTGGGACAGAAAAATGGCAGAATAATATTCTCAGCCATAATTTTGAGGGGAAATCAGCACGAGGACATGTGAGCACAAAAAATTAATGCCTTCAAAAACACTAGAATGTTTTGTGTATGAAAAATTAATCACCTCTGCTGGGGAGTGACTGCTGGTACACATGAGGAAATTTCCAGTAGCTGTGAGAATAGAATAGCACAAACACAAACCAGCAAAGATCTCTTAGTTACAAGCACAGCAGAAGGACTTGGAAGGAAGGCAATCCCACGAGAAACTGTCGATGCAGGTCTTTGTCAGCAGATGGAAGCAAGCCTCCTCTCAAAAAAAAATAGGGAAAGGAAAGCAAAAGCATTTCTGTCCCCTTCAGCTCATTGCCTTCCTGAACTAGCACCATCATCTCCTGGGCCTTTCCATCACCCTTCTATTAAGCTTTTCCACAAATTGTTTAATTTTGTTCCTTCTCTGATCCACGGAGGCAGGCAATCTATGACTACTTTCAGTTACGCTGTCAGCTCAAGTGTCAAAATACTCTGCAATTAGTCAAAAGGTTGAATCTATAAAGAAATCCCATTAAAATCTCAGAGGTCGCTGAGGCAGTGATGGCTAACAGTTCCTGAGGGGCTGGAAAATGATACAGAAACAAGCGACATTTAGAAATCCCATTAACAAAACATAGAGAACTATATACCAAAACATATAAAAAGTTTTCAAAGTCAAATATTCAAAAATGAGAAAATATTTGGCATTGCTTTGCCCCCTCTGTATTACTGCATAATTCAGGCTTCAATTAAATGTTCACCTTATTTTCTGCCTGATCTCCATCTCATTCAGAAAGATTGTCTCTACGAAGCCTTCACATTCTCCTGCCTCACAGCTTTATATAGTATTTATCCTATTCTGACAGTACCTTGAGAAAAGTAGCCCTAAGAAGGAAACTCAGCACAAAAAGACAGGAAGACTGCCTGCCATCCGGAGCGCTGGACCGCAGGCATCTCCTCTAGCACGATTCGCCCACTCCCCTCTCTGACGCTGTCGGTGAAGTGAGGGTAACAGACAGAATAAAGATTCAAGGGCTTCCCAGCCCAGATATCAAACACTATGTGCTGTGAAAATGAATCATGCTCTCTTTCATCCATTTGAAACAACAAGATTTTTTTCTCAGGAAATCCTCAAAAACAATGGCAAGACAATCGCTCTCACATGCAACTTTCTATTTCAGTTTTCCAAGGGCAAAATCCCATGGTGAGTTTTGTGCTGTCCTGCACAAAATTGTATTTCCTTTTAACCTTATTCTGACATCGTTTTCTCGAGTGTGACTGAGGTCTGAAAGTGCTTGGCTGCTACGGTGTAGTTTGTGTTAAATGCACAAAAAAATCACTGTGATTTGAAGAGGTTCTCAGACTGCCTGACAAATAAGGTATGTGTCTCAAAGCAAGTCCCTCAAGATTTTCTCCTGAGAATAATAGATGTGGTCATTTCAGTTAGCCTGGCTTCCTTCACCAGAAAAAAAAAAAAGGGGGGGGGGGAAGACTTCAGGATTAAGACTGTTTTGATGTGAAATATTTCAGGGTTTGCTCCAAAATCTATTGAAGTCAGGGGTCGGATTCCCCTTGGCTTTTGACTGGCTTTGGGTGAGCCAGTGCCTCGGTAATCTGGAGTCAGCCACAGAGCTTGGAAAGGTTTATGACCTGGTGGAAGCTGCCACCCTCCCTTAGGTATAACAGTAATGCGTAGGCAGACTCGGGCATGGCGCTACACGCTCTGATTTGAAGTGACCAGATGGTAATGTGGCGATGAAAGGAAGTCCATAGATCATCTTGCTCTTCCAGATGCATCCCTGCCTTGGCTGGTATATAAATTTTCAATGGAGGACAGCACTTTTTTCATCTTTTGGTCCTTAAATTGTTTATCTTGATGTAGTATATTACAGTTTTTGTTTTCAAACCAGAAATGGAAGTGACATTGTTTCTCTCAAGACAGCAAGCTTGTGCTTTTAAAAGAGTTTAATAACTGTATTTACCCACCTTCTGTTTGTTTGCTTCATTTTTCTTCTTCCCATCCTTTTCATAGTTATACTGTTGGAAATGTTATTAGTGGAGGTAAAGATCAGTGCAAATGCTAATGTACCTATATTTCCTGCTGCCTGACCAAAAAAGGCTTTCTTCCTTCCATTTTTGAAGAAATCCTATTTATTTTTGTAATTATTCTTAGGCTCATTTCCTTTATGCCATTCCCAGTTACTGGCTGCTGTTCAGGAGGGGGAA